>NC_092336.1:208041200-208348300 GCF_046630445.1 Rutidosis leptorrhynchoides | reverse complement strand
CAATGATGATGATAAAGGATTGATGATCTTTGGTGATGTATGATTAAATGAAACAAATATAGGGTACAAACTACAGGGACGATTTCAACAATTTTGTTAATAAAGAAAAGAAACGGACGAAAATACCCTCACATGTTTGGCACATGACTGGAGTTAACGGAATTTTTTGACGGCCGTCAGTCAGAGGGACTAAATCAGCAACTTTTACAAATTACCAGGACCAAATCCATAAAAAAAAGCACAGGGACGAAATCAGGATTTTGGTACAAACCACAGGAACCATTTCAGCAATTTTGTCTATTTTAATTCTTCTACGTGTCAAGATTTGTTTTTCTTATTGGCGGATTGAAACGTTTAAAAGTTCTTGACACTTTTATTTGTTAAAAATATCTCCTTAATTTTTTAACTAACATAAGTGTTAAAAGTTTATATTATTTTTAACGCTTTCACCGAGTGTTAAAAAATAAGTGTTAAAAAATTAACAATTTTTTGTAGTGACTCATGTCCAACTAGATTAACCCCGGAACCATAATGACCTATCATAGCAAATGTCCATCATAGAAATTAAGTATTAAGAATCCTATCAAAGATGAAGTAAGTATGAGCAGTACATTAATTCGTTTACCGTATTTGACCCGTTCTTTTAAGATCATAATAAACTTAATTCATTTCAAGTAAACCGATGTCATACAAAACCGATTATCATTTTTATATATTTTATAAATATTACATCGTATTAACTGTTGGCGTGTTTTTATGCTATAAATAACTTAATTTTTCTTGTTAGTCGATAATAATATGACAACTCGTACAAAGTACGGAGTATATGATTTTTAAAATCGACTTTTACATTCTAAATTCTACATTTACTTAAAACATAGATCATCAAAACTTCTTTTGGCATGATTCTAAACGACATCGCTAAAAAGGAAAACATTTGGTCGTCAACCGTTACGCGTAAATATGATATTCAAATCCAAAAGCGTAGTCTTTTTGATCGAACTATGTTAAAAATGATGACATAATCAAACGAACAAGTCTAATTTCATGATTTGGGTTGTATATATTAACATAATAGAACCATAATCATTACAAAAAAATATACAAAAATAATAATAAATCACTACCAAAACCAACGTGGAGTGTTTGTCCATTAGCATCTTAACTTGTAGTCATTGTTTGAACTCTAAACTATGCCGGCCATGGCTACGTACTCTTTAGTTACATTCATCTCTTATATTATATTAGTCTTTAACTAATGACCAATTCATTAAGTTATTGTTCAATTCTTCATATATATACACATATATTTGCATTCTTGATTTGGCCTGCAACCCTTTATACGTTTATTTAGAACTCTTTACTTAATTTATCTCATTTATATCTTTCAAGAATTATTCAAATAAGCAAAATGAGAGCAGGTTTAGAAGTGGTTCAAGGTGCCCTTGAACTGATCCAACCCCATGAACAATGGGACTATAATAACACTATTGGTGGTTATGCAACTACGGCTACAACTCAATCTAGTACTATGAATGGTTTTAGTGATTATGGTTCAAAGCTACCTATGAACTCGGAGAGACCGAATGAGTTATCAGAATGGGTTGAACATGTCACCAAGACGCTCATTGAAGACTTGCCGGAATCCAACCCTGAAGAGAGTTTACAAACGCATGCCAACGTGCCAACTTATGGTAGCGTTTCACCTCAAATGAGCGAAACAAGACCACGAAAGATGGCAAGAGGGAATTGGTCCAATGAAGTTCAATTTGGAGAACAAGGTAACAAAGGGTTGAATTTGATAGGGCTTTTGTTTGAGTGTGCGGTTGCTATTTCGGTTGATAACTTAGGTGAGGCTCATAGAATGGTGCTTGAGTTAACTCAAATGGCTTCCCCTTATGCACCATCTTGTGGTGAAAGAGTTGTTGCTTATTTCGCAAAAGCCATGGCTAGTAGGGTTATAAACTCATGGTTAGGATTTTGCTCACCTTTAACTAACCATAAGCTCATTCACGGTGCATTTCAAGTCTTTAATAACATCTCTCCTTTTGTCAAATTCGCTCACTTTACCTCTAACCAAGCCATTCTCGAGGCTTTTCAGCACCGAGACAAGGTCCACATAGTGGACCTCGATATCATGCAAGGATTGCAATGGCCCGCACTGTTTCACATCTTAGCCACGCGAATGGAGGGCCCACCACATGTTAGAATGACCGGCATGGGTACTTCCATGGAACTTCTGGTTGAGACCGGCAAACAACTTTCAAATTTTGCAAAACGTCTTGGGATGTCATTCGAGTTTCACCCCGTCGTAAAAAAACTCGGAGACATTAGCGACCTCTCGATGCTACAAATTCGAAGAGGGGACACATTAGCTATACATTGGCTACAACATTCACTTTATGACGCAACAGGAACCGATTGGAAGACCATGAGACTTTTGCTAGAACTTAACCCTAGAATTATCACCTTAGTCGAACAAGACATATCTCATGGAGGCTCGTTCTTAGACCGGTTTGTTGGTTCTCTTCATTACTACTCCGCTATATTTGATTCTCTTGGGGCATTCCTCCCTAACGATGACAACCACCGCCATCGTGTTGAGCACTCTTTGATTCATAGAGAGATCAACAACGTGCTTGCGGTTGGTGGGCCAGGGAGGAGTGGAGATGATAAATTTAAGGTTTGGAGAAGTGAGCTCGGACGAAACGGTTTCTTGCAAGTGCCAATGAGTAGTAACTCATTGGCACAAGCACAATTGATTCTAAACATGTTTCCATCAACACATGGTTATAGGCTTGCCCAAGTTGATGGGACACTTAGGTTAGGTTGGAAAGAGACCGCTTTGTACTCTGCTTCTGCTTGGACTTGTCGTGTTTTAAGATAAGAAGTTTATTCATGTTGATTTTTAGTGATAATGTATTTAACATTTGGTACGTAATTTGGATGTTTCTCTACTAAAACGAGTATGAGATTAAGCATTGGATACGTGGGATGATGACAACATTAGAAACGTCTTTGAAGGTTATAATAAAAAAAAACATGCAAATCTTAAAAAAATAAATTAATTAATTAACTTTAGTAAAAAGTAATTTTGGTTTCTCTAAATCTAGCAAGGTGTTATAATTCAGTAGGCTTATAACTACCTTTAATGGTTATAAGAACAAAGAGAGAAAAAGAGAGAAGAAGGAGAGAAGAAATATTGATATTGATATTTCAAGAGAAATGGTGCACCTTAAATGGTTACCATACATGTCTATTTATAGTATAAAATATTACTATGCAAGAAATATAATAATAATAAAATTAACATCCAATCTAGATATTTTATAACACAATCTAGATATTTTATAACACTCCCCCTTGGATGACAATTTTATTAGAGAATAACTAGTACTGCCTCGTTAAAAACCTTGCTAAAGAAAACTCATTGGGATAAAACTTTAGCTAAGGGAAAAAGAGTGCAGCATAAAGTTGACTCCCCCTCAAGTAGGCAACGCCTGAGTTGTTACTTCTTCTGAACATGCCTCATGCCAATATTATGAACGTGTGTTCTGAAAATAGCAGTTAGCAGTGCTTTGGTATAAAGATCAGCAGAGTTGTTGATTGAACGTATCTCATTTTAATCTGGTTGTCTTTTACGATATCTTGAGTATATGAGAAAAATCTGAGGTTTTCATCTGAAACTGTATCATCTAAATCTTTTATGTACAAGTTTGGCCCTCGTGATTTGTCTACAGTCTCCTTCATGGTTTGTTCAAACTGTTGTTTCAATTCCTATTCCCTTTCAGTCTTTTTCTGAGCCTTACCAATATACCATTCTTTTCCATCAAACTTATGACCGTTAAGACCGTTTATAGCTTTAGCGCCTCGTCAGCATTTATGTTTTGTTCTGTCATTTTTGATACTCTTCTTTCATTTGTACTATGTAAGCTGTATTATCTTCATAGATAGTTGTTGGGCTTTTATAGCGTTCTAGTCCACAAGAATCAATAATGATTTGTATCATTGATCTTAACTAAAATCATTCCCGAGTAGCTTCATGTAATGCAATCACTTCGGCATGATTTGATGATGTTGCAACAAGTGTTTGTTTTGAGAACGTCATGATATTGCGGTGCCTTCATTTAGGAATACATATCCAGTTTGAGATTTAGCTTTATGTAGATCAGATAAATAATCTGCATATGTATAACCAAACAAATCTTGTTTCGAGTTGTTAGAATAAAATAATTATAAATCAGTAGTTCCCCGAAGGTATCAAACTATTTGTTTGATCCCATTCCAATGTCTTTTGGTAGGGGCTGAGCTGAACCTTGTCAACAAATTAACTGCAAAAGAAATGTCAGATCTTGTATAATTTATAAGATACATAAGAGCCCCAATTGCACTAAAATATGGAACTTCTGAACCAAGAAGATCTTCATGATCTTCTAGAGGATGAAATGGATTAGTATCAATATTAAGATCTAACAACCATATGAGTACTTAATGGTTTTTGTCTTGTCCATATTAAAATATTTTAAAATCTTTTCGGTATAAGTTGTTTGATGTATAAGTAAGTCATTAGTTATATGCTCAATATGTAAATCAACGTAATACTTGATTTTTTTTTATTTTAAAATCTTTCTTTAAAAGTTGAATGGCTTCATAGATTTCTTTATTTAAGATAATTGATATAAACAGCTATGATCACATATCCGAACATTGTTTTTATAAAACACACGTGCAAATAAGTTTATATGTATACCCTTTTCTTATCAAGTAGTAATTTAATCGGTTATACCACATACGTCCCGATTGTATAAACCCATTTAGAAATCTTTGTGATTTAATGGAATATATTCCCTTGGGTTTTGCATTAGATGCTTATGATACCTTAACCCTTCAGGTATATTCATATATATATATCACTATTAAGTGATCCATACAGATAAGTAGTAACAACATCCATGAGATGCATTTAAATAACTACCAGGTTGATTAAGTATCTAATAAGTAATTGTATTCATTATAGGATGATAAGTTTTTCTCCTAATTCATTTCTGGTCTTTGTGGGAAATCTTGAGTTACAAGTCAAGTTTTGCCTTGTAACTTCATTTGCACATTTCTTTTCGGATAAAAATTCATTTGTATCCCATTGTTTCACATCTTTAAAAGTGATAACGATTGATCCAAAAACTTTTCTTTTATTGAGCGATTCTAATTCAGCTCGTATTGCTCCTTTCCGTTGAGTTCAATCACGTCTATTTTGATATTCAATGACAGATTTTGGTTCCAGATCATCATCTTTATTCATGATGTCATTGTAACATTATATGAAAATATCTCATCAAGATTTTTCATTTCATTTCAGTTTCATAATATTGCATAATTTATTGCAATTTATGTATTTACATTTATCAATATCCTCTGCAGAAGGAGTATTAATTTGTGGTTCTTCTTGAACACTTTCTTTTACCTCATTATCAGCTGATTTTCTTTTTCGAGCATTTTTATCTTTGGAACCAATTGGTCTCCCACGTTTCTGCCGTAGCAAAGACTCATAAGTGACATTATTGCCAGCTTTTGTAATTTCAATTCTAGCTGAAGCATTTACTGCTGGTATATATGATTTAGTCACTTATTTTTTGTATCTTTAAATGCATAAAGTAATTAATTTGCAAGTTCTTGCATATGCATTATATTTGAACTTTCTTTTCGCATTCTTTTGTGCGATGATCAATATTCCTTAATTGATGTTCACACCATGAAACATCATTTTATTTATATTTCATTTCTCCCCCTAATATAGGGAACAATGTTTCATTAAAGTGACAATCGACAAAACTTGCTGTAAAAACATCACCCGTCATGGGTTCAATATATCTTATGATTGAAGATGTTTCATATCTAACATATATTTCAATCCTTCTTTGAGGAACCATTTGTTGTGATTATTCAATTAAAAATACACTGCACAACCAAATGTTCTAAGATGGAAAATATTCGGTCTCCACCAAAATTAAGTTGGTAATGGAGAATATTTATAACTTGCACTTGATTTAATGCGAATTAATGTCACATCATGTAAATTTACATGTCCCCATATAAATATTGAGAGTTTTGTACTCATTTCTAATTGTCTAGTTATTAGCTGTAAGCGTTTATCTATTGATTCAGCTAAACCAATTTTGTGTATGCACATGAGCAACTGGATGTTCAACAACAATCCTTGTAGACAAATAATAATCATTAAAAGCTTGAGATGTTAACTCACCAGCATTATCAAGTCTCATCCTTTTAATGGTGTAATCAGAATAATGTGTTCTTAATTTAATAATTTGTGCAAGAAACTTTGCAAATGCCATATTACGGCTTGATAACACACAAACATGAGACCATGCGTTAGATGTGTCTATTAGAAAAATGGTCCAAATGATGGATGAATTGGTCCATATATATACCCTTGAATTCTTTCAAGAAACATTGGTGATTATTTCTCAATGTGCTTTTCATTAATCGCCATATGTGCTTTTCATTAATCATCATATGTGTTTTTCGTTAATCACTATATGTGCTTTTCATTAATCACTATATATGCTTTTCATTAATCACCATATGTGATTTTCATTAATCACCATATGTGCTTTTCATCATATATCATTTTCACCATATGCGCTTTTAATCATATGTGCTGCGCTTTTCGTCATATGCACTTTTCATTATATGCGCTTTTAATTATATGCGCTACGCTTTTCATCATATGCGTTTTTTATCATATGCGCTTTTAATCATATGCGCTGCGCTTTTCATCATATGCGCTTTTTATCATATGCGCTTTTAATCCTATGCGCTGCGCTTTTCATCATATGCGCTTTTTATCATATGCGCTTTTCGGTGCTACATAGATATTTCTCATTTTCGATAATCATTGACTGATAATCATATCCATTATGATATATATCAGAGAAACTTAACAAATTTCTCTTTGATTTGGGAGAAAACAAGACATTGTTTACCAAAAAATTCGTACCATTTGGTAATATGAAATTTTGCCTTTTTCGTTCCTTATATCAAGTTTGCAAGAGCTGATATAGTATTTATAATTCCTTCATTTGATTTAAATCAATGAAATATTTCCTAGATTTGATCATAGTGTGTATGTTACTACTATCTCCAATACATAGGTCTTTACCATTTAATTGATGTTGTATTTCAGCAGGATTCATACTAAAACTTCAAATAAGATAAGCAAATAATGAGTTATATTTCAGCAAGATAATCAAATTATATTACCTGCAAACAAGTTATAATCTGAAGTACATAAAAGATAACACTTAATAAAACATATGCGTTATGGTCTAAAACCATTTATTTATGAGTGATACATAAAAAAAACTAGGCATCTTAGAAAATTCAAATCATTCAAGTCTCAAGGTAGCTCAGGGTTAATTTAATCAAGATTTGTCAACAGATTCACTCTCGTTTTCTTTTCTTTTGGGACTTATTTGTAGAGCTAAATAAGATGTTCATGTATTCAAGAAATACTAGACTGATGATCCACGTTACCAGATCATTAATAAGAATCTCCGGAATTCTTATAAGAGCGTCTACTAATATCTTTAATTTTATTCTTTCATGGATCACCGTTATTATTATTTTTTTATTTTTTTGATAATTAATATCGTATCTATCTTTGAGTATTTTCCATAATACACTTGGATTTTCGATCATATAATATGTAGATTCTAAGGACTCGTCAATATGTTTGCTAAGAAAAATACTTACTATTGCTTTCTGTTGTTCGGAATAATTGTTATTTTCATTCAGGGTTTCTAAAATACCGTTTGATTCGAGATTTTTTTCTACATTCATAACCCATATTAAGTAGTTGTTCCCACTTGTTCTAAATGAGCAAATTTAAGCCTTTTCAAATTCGATATTTTCTATTATCAAAAAGATGAATAACATAAATCATAATCATAATCAACTTCTATTCATAGACAAATAATAAAATGAAATTAGAATCATTTTAAATTCATAAGTAGCAAACAACAGAATAATGGTATGATTACAAATAATAAAACCACAAGGGCAGGATAGAATATAGGTTCACCCGGTGGTATATTAGCAACAATGATGATAGTTAATATGACCAATACAATAGGAAAAATCATCCTTGTGTGAATCATTTTTACAAAAACTTTTTGAGAGTAGTAATCTGAAAAATGAAGATTGATTTGTGAAAATGTGAAAACGGAGATGTTTATTTTATATTTGAAAAATATAGTTGTTGTAATGTCGTCAGTTGACGTTAACAACCGTTATGTATATATGACCGTTGTAACGTCGTTAGTTGACGTTAACGAATAAAGTCACTATATCAAAACGCGTATGAGTAATATAAAGGACAAGATTTTTTTCTTCTTATTTTAACTTTTAAGATTTACTTTTAATAAAAATACAAACTACTTTTTCTTATTTTAACTTTTAAGATTTACTTTTAATAAAAATACAAACTACTTTTTCTTATTTTAACTTTTAAGATTTACTTTTAATAAAAATACAAACTACTTTTCTTATTTTAACTTTTAAGATTTACTTTTAATAAAAATACAAACTACTTTTTCTTATTTTAACTTTTAAGATTTACTTTTAATAAAAATACAAACTACTTTTTCTTATTTTAACTTTTAAGATTTACTTTTAATAAAAATACAAACTACTTTTTCTTATTTTAACTTTTAAGATTTACTTTTAATAAAAATACAAACTATTTTTTCTTATTTTAACTTTTAAGATTTACTTTTAATAAAAATACAAACTATTTTTTCTTATTTTAACTTTTAAGATTTACTTTTAAGAATAAACATTAGTATGCATGAAATAAATAATGATTAATTGCATAAGTAATCATAAATGTTAGATAACATATAAAGACCCCATCGTATTCGTATTGATCGGAATTAATCTCGACCCATGGTACCGTGTTGTCAAATGACGTGTTGCGTACATAAAGTACCGTGTTGTCAAATGACGTGTTGCGTACAATCATGAGGTCTTATTAACATAAATATAAATGTTAGTGAAGTTAATAAGAGTTAGATTACAGAAAATATAATTCAGGCGGTATAACCGACCATATATAACTTAAATAACATAAATATAAATGTTAGTGAAGTTAATGAAAGTTAGATTACAGAAATATAATTCAGGCGGTATAACCGACCATATATAACTTAAATAACATAAATATAAATGTTAGTGAAGTTAATAAAAGTTAGATTACATAAATATAATTCAGGCGGTATAACCGACCATATATAACTTAAATAACATAAATATAAATGTTAGTGAAGTTAGTAAAAGTTAGATTACAGAAATATAATTCAGGTGGTATAACCGACCATATATAACTTAAATAACATAAATATAAATGTTAGTAGTCCAAAATTTGATATATTCGAGTCTGAAAATTATTAATAATTTCATACCTTGATTAGTGATTCGTGATCGTTTGAGATATCTTTTAATTACACTAAGCTTTTCGTGCTGATAACGTGTTATAATTCAGTAGGCTTATAACTACCTTTAATGGTTATAAGAACAAAGAGAGAAAAAGAGAGAAGAAGGAGAGAAGAAATATTGATATTGATATTTCAAGAGAAATGGTGCACCTTAAATGGTTACCATACATGTCTATTTATAGTATAAAATATTACTATGCAAGAAATATAATAATAATAAAATTAACATCCAATCTAGATATTTTATAACACAATCTAGATATTTTATAACACAAGGAGAATTTTTGTATTCATTAATTTTCGGTATTTAAGTTTTAACCGATGAGGATGACAGTAATGTTTAATTTGCTCAAATAACTCTTTTATTAAGAAAAAATCAATAATAAAAAGAAAAAAATTTGAGTCACTTAGATGATGTTATAAAACCTAAATATTTTATAATTAAAAAAATTATACTTATAGTAACTAATTATTTAATAACTTAAATAAATTATCTTAAATTCTATTAAAATCCTAAACTTATGATGCAAGTATTATGCAAATCTACCATTAACTAGTGAAATGACCCGTAGAACCACAGGCTTGTTTAAACAAAACAGTATAATGATATATTGTAGATATTAAGTGAATGTAAATGCTAAAGTCATTTAGATTAATGACCCGTGGGATCACAAATTTCGACTAAGAAACTTGTCGTTGTTAACTTGGTCAAAATAATTAAACTATATTCATTCTCTCACCACATTCCTCTAATTTTCATTACAACTACTATTTTCCTTGTCATAAATAGTACTTATTTAACATTAAAAGAGTGATTGAAAATACCTGGTTCAAACTCGCAAAATGTAACGACCCTACTTTTTCCGTTATCTTCTACCGTTTATTATTTAACGCCCGTTAATTGTTATTCGTGTCGTGTCATTTCTGTGACCTATATTATTATTTTATTAATAATATATTAATTATTATGTGTTAAATGAATATTTGTATTCATATTTTAAATCGTACGTTCATACGAATCGTGGATTTCTATCCGGGGAATCTTTTCGGTATTCAAATCAACGGTCGAGCTTTTGGGATTTTTAATTCCTAATTATTTTAAATATGATATTTTAATGTCATATGTTTATATATAGTGTTTATATATATTTTTCGTCGCGTATTTGTTATCTCTCCGAATTTTCAATCGCGTAGTCATGTTTTCGCGTTTCGGGTTTCGTTCGAGCATTCGGGCCACAAGGATTTTACCATTAAGCATTTTGGGCTAGTGGGGCGCACCCTTTTGTGAATTTCGGCTGACCCCTCCCCATATCCCCTCCCATTTTTCATTTTTGATTTTGACATTACATTTTAACATTTCTAATTTCCAATTTCTAAACCTAGCAAGTTACTTCTCTCCCTCTTCTCCCTTTGTTGAGCCATCACCACCAACCATCACTATCATCATCATCCTTCATCAATTTCAAGCTTGGATCATCTAATCGTTTGCATAATCGGATTCTACACATTCTCCTCTATGCGTCTACATTAATCTTTTCTCGATTAGGGTATAAACCCTAACCCAGGATTTTTAATTTTTCTTATATTTTACTCATTTTGTATGTTATATTGATTGTATGATGATTATATGTTATTGTATTGTTGATAGTATGCGTAGAAATGCTCGTTAATTCATGTTTTCGGTTTGATTGTTTTGGGACAGCAGCTTGTTTGATCATTTCCGTAAACATAACTGATATAAGAGTTAAATTAAAGTGTCTAGATGTGTTCCTCTCATCAAGACATTGAATTTAGACTTCGGATTCATGTTATTTCGATTCCCGGAGTCTTTAGGGTGTACTAGTGTGTTAGGATTGATGATTGGATGAACTTTAATGTTCGGGTCATCGAAATTCGAGCCACGGATCACCCGTTATGACTAAAACATGTTTTTGAATGGATTAAAGCTCCAAGTTGATTAATGGCTGTAGGTCACGACTTGGTGGCTGTTCTTGGGGTGTTCTTGAGCACACTAATGTGTCAGGTGGGTTGGTTAGGCGAAGATATATATATAAGACTTGCCAAAAACTGATTCCCGGGGCTCAAGTTATGACCCGATGAACTTTTAATTAAAACTTATGGTTATTAAATAAGACTTATGACATAAATAATGACTTTCATTATTAATAAATTACTTATGATATAAAAAGTAATTATTTTAATTTAAGACTTATGATATACATATTTATTATATCATTTATTAATCAATTATGATTTAATTAAACATTTAATTAAATTTATGATTAATAATACTTTTATTATTAATGAAAAATATTTATGGTAAGTATTAAACTTATGTTATGAGATTATTATAATAAGACTTATAATAAAGATTAATTAATTATTTAATTATTATAAGGCTTAGTTATTATTTAATTATAATTTAATTATTAAATACTTATGATTTAATAATTATAATTAGAAACTTATGATATGATTAATAATTCATTATTAATTAATAATACTTATGATATGATTTCAAATCTATTATTAATTAATAATACTTAATTATGATTAATTTTAATTAATTAATTAAATACTTATGTTATATTAATTATATCATTTAAACTTATGTTAACTTTAATAATTTATTTTCATTTAATTAAACTTATGATATGATATAATTATACATATTTGACTTTAAATAAAATTATAACTTATATTATTAATATAACTTATACTTTAAAATTCAATGTTGACTATGTTTGACCAAGGTTGACTTTTGAGTTGACTTTCGGTTGACTTTGACTTTTAGTTGACTTTCTAATTAAGGAAACTTTCCTAACTTAACAACTTTATAAAAATAGAAACTTTCTAAGTATGGAAATTTTCTAAATTTGGAAACTTTCCAAAAAAAGAAACTTTCCTAAAATAGAAACATTCTAAAAATGGAAACCTGCTAAAAATAGAAACTTTCTAAAAATAGAAAGTACGTGTCCTTACGTTGTTCTGATCAAACCGAAGCATGTTGAGTGTTGTTCTATGTTTACTTGCAACATGTACTATAGCTATCATACTAAGACTTGACATAAGTTAGTTATTTATATCGACCTGCTTTATTTATAGGTCGGCGTTGTAATCATTCTTGATCACTTACTTCGTTCGCTGTTCGCATTTTTGTGTGGTTACTTCTTTTGCTTAAAGGTGAGTTATAGTCTCGTTTTTCATACTCTTTAAAGTATATTTTTGGGATGTGATTACATGCATTTTGTTTTACGTTTAGACACAAGTGACAATTAAAATTTAAATTATTCATTATGAGTTGAACAAAAATATTCCCTAGTCTGGTAACTGTAATCACTGACTGGTGAACGCGAATCCTACGGATAGATCTATCGGGTTTGACAACCCCATTTCGAGCTAGTCGCGCTAGCAATTTATAATTGGAATGTTTAGTACTTCATATTTAGTTGAAGATACACTTGTTCAGTGTATATTATTTATTGTGTTTGGCAAGGGTAAATAAAGGGTTAAGTGGTTACCAGGTGGCTCATTGATAATGAAATAATGTTTTATGTTTTCTAACATTTAAATCTTGTGGTCTAAAGTTTATACGATTATTTAAACCTATAATTCACTCAACATTTTTGTTGACAGTTTACTCGCATGTTTTCACATGTACTTGAGTTTGTTTGATGCTTTCGCTGTGTTAGAAGAGTCTGCATGCATTTGGGCAGATTTTGTTAAACATTTATGAAACTTTGAACTTGCATTCTATTTTTTGATAATTTAAACTTGTGGGTATTGTTGACAATGTTTTATGTCAACTTTGATTATTAATATGTTGGGTTGTTTAAACTACATATTTTGGTATGTTTCCTTTTTGGAAAACTTTTGAAATAAAAGAATGCAATGTCGTTTATTAAATTCATTTAAGTTCGATCAAGCTGTGTGACTAAGTGACGGAGCCGTTAAGTGTATTGACGGGGCCATCACAGTTGGTATCAGAGCCTTGGTTGTAGGGAACTAGGCGGTCTTAATGTGGTCAACCCGTGGTTTTTAGGGTGCATTAGAGTCTAGTCTACAGCCCGACCTTCCTTGCTATAGCATTATTATGCATTTCATTTCGTATAAGGAATAATTATAAGTTATTACTTATGATATTTCTATTTTGTATGTGGTTTGTGATTTTACTGTTTGCAGATGTCGGCTTCAAGTAACAATTTCGTTCCTACCCCTGTTTCCCCGTCTGCTGCTAGACGTCGTGCACGTCAGCCTCTGATCGATGATCCGGTTAACTATTACATGGCTACCATCACTCACATGACCAGGACATATATGAATGAGACTCGTATTGGTGCTCTTAGCGACTGTATGCGTGTCTTGCTGCATAACGAGGTGATGGATGAGATTAGAGCTACTATGGATTCGTTTGTTAGTTTCAAGAATAGGATCGAGTTCGAGACTAGGAAGCGTAACCGAGAGGTGGACGCTAAGTTCGAGGCTCTTGAGAGCGTGGTTCGTGGTATGAAGACAGAGTTGGAGGATGTGAAAGGAAAGTTGAGGAAGTATGAGACTCCTGACGAGCCTCATACCGGCCCAGCTTATCACACCCGCTCCAAGCAGATGTGATGTGATGATATCATGAGTGATCATTTTATTTCATAGACTTATTATCCTTTTTATACATTCATTTTGGGTGATGTACGGCGTTTTGTCGAGGATTTTGTTATGGGATATTTTTCATTTATGTATGGATGATTATTTCTTTTATAACATCTGGTTATCATTATCATTTTATTTCGGATGTTGTGACTCTTGGCATGTTATATTATGCGTAATATATTTCATGTATGTTAGGTGCTATGTATGTTGTATGATTTCTATCATAAAGTATGTATGCATGTGGTGGCTATTTCTATAACTATCATAACTATCATGTTATTACTCATAGTGTTTATTGACTATTATTTTAATGGTTAATCTTTCGTGTTCGATCTATTCCTTTATAACACTGGTATTATTCTTAGTACTAACAGTCGTGTTATTCTGTTTTGAAGATCATGCCTCCCCGTGATTCCAACGAAGCTCGCATGCAACGTATGATTTCCGAAGGGATTGCGGCTGCTATGGCAGCTAATGCTAATGCGAATGCGAATAACAACAACCAGGTGGGATGCTCCCACAAGTCTTTTATGGAAAGTCGCCCACAAGAATTTAGTGGCACTGAAAGACCCATTGGACTTACTCGTTGGTTTGAGAAGATTGAGTCTATTTTTAGGGTTAGCCGAGTCCGAGAGGAGGATAAGGTTAGTTTTGCAAGCTGCACTCTTAAAGATAGTGCATTAACTTGGTGGAACAACTTGGTGAATAGTTTGGGTAATGATGTAGCGTATGGTTTAACTTGGAATGATTTCAAAGAGAGAATGATCACCCGTTATCGTCCCCGGGGTGAACTTAAGAAGTTAGAGGCTGAGCTTAAGAATTTGAAGATGAAGGGCACCGAGTTAGATGCCTATGAGCAGAGGTTCTTTGAACTAACATTGTTGTGTCCAAATACTTATGCTGATGAGAACCTTAAGATTGAAGCTTATATTGATGGGTTATCTGAGCGGATCGAGCATGGGGTTGAGTCTAGTGAGCCCCAGACTATTGAAGCTGCTATGTCTATGGCGCATAAGCTTAATGATAAGATTTTGAGGAGAAGTTATGTAGTGACCCGAACTTTTCCATGTTTATATATATTAATTGAGATTGATATTTACATGATTAAATGTTTCCAACATGTTAAGCAATCAAACTTGTTAAGACTTGATTAATTGAAATATGTTTCATATAGACAATTGACCACCCAAGTTGACCACCCAAGTTGACCGGTGATTCACGAACGTTAAAACTTGTAAAAACTATACGATGACATATATATGGTTATATATATAGTTAACATGTTTTTATTATAAGTATGTATCTCATTAGGTATTTTAACAATGAGTTATATACATAAAAATGAGACTATTAATTTAAGAAACTCGAAAACGATATATATAACGATTATCGTTATAACAACGTCTTACTAGGTACATATGAATCATATTAAGATATTGATACACTTGGTTAATTATGTTAAATGATAAGTAAATATATTATTAAGTGTATTAACAATGAAATACATATGTAAAAATAAGACTACTAACTTAATGATTTCGAAACGAGACATATATGTAACGATTATCGTTGTAACGACATTTAACTGTATATACATCATACTAAGATATATTATATATCATAATATCATGATAATATAATAATTTAACATCTCATTTATTATAATAAACAATGGGTTAACAACATTCAACAAGATCGTTAACCTAAAGGTTTCAAAACAACATTTACATGTAATGACTAACGATGACTTAACGACTCAGTTAAAATGTATATACATGTAGTGTTTTAATATGTATTCATACATTTTTGAAAAACTTCAAGACACTTATCAAAATACTTCTACTTAACAAAAATGCTTACAATTACATCCTCGTTCAGTTTCAACAACAATTCTACTCGTATGCACCCGTATTCATACTCGTACAATACACAGCTTTTAGATGTATGTACTATTGGTATATACACTCCAATGATCAGCTCTTAGCAGCCCATGTGAGTCACCTAACACATGTGGGAACCATCATTTGGCAACTAGCATGAAATATCTCATAAAATTACAAAAATATGAGTAATCATTCATGACTTATTTACATGAAAACAAAATTACATATCCTTTATATCTAATCCATACACCAAAGACCAAAAACACCTACAAACACTTTCATTCTTCAATTTTCTTCATCTAGTTGATCTCTCTCAAGTTCTATCTTCAAGTTCTAAGTGTTCTTCATATATTTTACAAGTTCTAGTTACATAAAATCAAGAATACTTTCAAGTTTGCTAGCTCACTTCCAATCTTGTAAGGTGATCATCCAACCTCAAGAAATCTTTGTTTCTTACAGTAGGTTATCATTCTAATACAAGGTAATAATCATATTCAAACTTTGGTTCAATTTCTATAACTATAACAATCTTATTTCAAGTGATGATCTTACTTGAACTTGTTTTCGTGTCATGATTCTGCTTCAAGAACTTCGAGCCATCCAAGGATCCGTTGAAGCTAGATCCATTTTTTTTCTTTTCCAGTAGGTTTATCTAAGGAACTTAAGGTAGTAATGATGTTCATAACATCATTTGATTCATACATATAAAGCTATCTTATTCGAAGGTTTAAACTTGTAATCACTAGAACATAGTTTAGTTAATTCTAAACTTGTTCGCAAACAAAAGTTAATCCTTCTAACTTGACTTTTAAAATCAACTAAACACATGTTCTATATCTATATGATATTCTAACTTAATGATTTAAAACCTGGAAACACGAAAAACACCGTAAAACCGGATTTACGCCGTCGTAGTAACACCGCGGGCTGTTTTGGGTTAGTTAATTAAAAACTATGATAAACTTTGATTTAAAAGTTGTTATTCTGAGAAAATGATTTTTATTATGAACATGAAACTATATCCAAAAATTATGGTTAAACTCAAAGTGGAAGTATGTTTTCTAAAATGGTCATCTAGACGTCGTTCTTTCGACTAAAATGACTACCTTTACAAAAACGACTTGTAACTTATTTTTCCGACTATAAACCTATACTTTTTCTGTTTAGATTTATAAAATAGAGTTCAATATGAAACCATAGTAATTTGATTCACTCAAAACGGATTTAAAATGAAGAAGTTATGGGTAAAACAAGATTGGATAATTTTTCTCATTTTAGCTACGTGAAAATTGGTAACAAATCTATTCCAACCATAACTTAATCAACTTGTATTGTATATTATGTAATCTTGAGATACCATAGACACGTATACAATGTTTCGACCTATCATGTCGACACATCTATATATATTTCGGAACAACCATAGACACTCTATATGTGAATGTTGGAGTTAGCTATACAGGGTTGAGGTTGATTCCAAAATATATATAGTTTGAGTTGTGATCAATACTGAGATACGTATACACTGGGTCGTGGATTGATTCAAGATAATATTTATCGATTTATTTCTGTACATCTAACTGTGGACAACTAGTTGTAGGTTACTAACGAGGACAGCTGACTTAATAAACTTAAAACATCAAAATATATTAAAAGTGTTGTAAATATATTTTGAACATACTTTGATATATATGTATATATTATTATAGGTTCGTGAATCAACCAGTGGCCAAGTCTTACTTCCCGACGAAGTAAAAATCTGTGAAAGTGAGTTATAGTCCCACTTTTAAAATCTAATATTTTTGGGATGAGAATACATGCAGGTTTTATAAATGATTTACAAAATAGACACAAGTACGTGAAACTACATTCTATGGTTGAATTATCGAAATCGAATATGCCCCTTTTTATTAAGTCTGGTAATCTAAGAATTAGGGAACAGACACCCTAATTGACGTGAATCCTAAAGATAGATCTATTGGGCCTAACAAACCCCATCCAAAGTACCGGATGCTTTAGTACTTCGAAATTTATATCATATCCGAAGGGTGTCCCGGAATGATGGGGATATTCTTATATATGCATCTTGTTAATGTCGGTTACCAGGTGTTCACCATATGAATGATTTTTATCTCTATGTATGGGATGTGTATTGAAATATGAAATCTTGTGGTCTATTATTATGATTTGATATATATAGGTTAAACCTATAACTCACCAACATTTTTGTTGACGTTTTAAGCATGTTTATTCTCAGGTGATTATTAAGAGCTTCCGCTGTCGCATACTTAAATAAGGACGAGATTTGGAGTCCATGCTTGTATGATATTGTGTAAAAACTGCATTCAAGAAACTTATTTTGTTGTAACATATTTGTATTGTAAACCATTATGTAATGGTCGTGTGTAAACATGATATTTTAGATTATCAGTATTTGATAATCTACGTAAAGTTTTTTTAAAAACCTTTATCTATGAAATAAAGGTTATGGTTTGTTTTAAAAATGAGTGCAGTCTTTGAAAAACGTCTCATATAGAGGTCAAAACCTCGCAACGAAATCAATTAATATGAAACGTTTTTAATCAATAAGAACGGGACATTTCAGTTGGTATCCGAGCGTTGGTCTTAGAGAACCAGAATTTTGCATTAGTGTGTCTTATCGAGTTTGTTAGGATGCATTAGTGAGTCTGGACTTCGACCGTGTTTACTTGAAAAATGATTGCTTAACAAATTTTGTTGGAAACTATATATTTTTAACATGTGAATATTATGTGATATATTAATCTCTTAACGCGTTTGATATTATGTGATAGATGTCTACCTCTAGAACAAGTCCCATTGACTCACCTAATAATAATGAAGAGTCAAATGTAAATTGGAATGATTCGTGGACTGATTCACAAGTTCCCGAAGAGGAACCGGAAGAAGAGTCGGAACCGGAAGAAGAATCGGAACCGGAAGAAGAATCGGAACCGGATGAAGAAATTGAACCGGTGGGGGAAATAATAAAACGGTTAAGTAAAAGAAAATCCTCAACCAACCGACCAAGGTTAATTATGGTCAATGGTGTTTCCGCCAAGGAAGCAAAATATTGGGAGGATTATCAATTCTCCGATGAATCGGATTCCGACGAGAATTCCGATGATGTTATAGAAATTACCCCAACTGAATTTAAAAAGGCAAAAGAAAATAATAAGGGAAAGGGCATAAAAATAGAGAAATCTAATTCCAACCCCGATGAACTTTATATGTATCGTCAACCCCCGAAGTCCTTAAGTTGTAACAATGACCCGGGAACCTCTAAACCACCAGGTTTTTCTAAACCAATGTGGATCACGACGGCTCGTATTAGGGGAACATCATATATCCCTAGAAACTTGGCAAAACGAACCAAAACCGAAGAAGAAGAAACAAGCGAGTCGGAATAAGATAGTTGTATTCGTGTGGTGTAATATATGTAATATAGTGTGCTTATGCTTTATGATATATGTAAAAATTGCTTGTATTAATAATTATTTTTTTTATGAATCTAACTCTTGTCTATTTTACAGTGTAAAAATACAAAATGGATAGACAACCCAATATTTTAAGAGACCTACCCGGAGACATGATTGATGAAATCTTGTCTAGAGTCGGTCAGAATTCTTCGGCACAACTATTTAAGGCGAGATCAGTTTGTAAGACATTCGAAGAACGTTCCAAGAATGCCTTGGTTTATAAAAGGCTTTCGTTCGAAAAATGGGGGATATCACATTGGGAAATCCATAAGTTACGATGTGTTTACTTTGACGCATATATTGCGGGGAACCCAAATGCTATTTTACGCAATGGGTTAAGAAATTATTTTGACTCAATATATCCGAATATTGGACTTCGTGATTTAGAAAAAGCGGCTAACATGCAACATAAAGAAGCATGTTATGCTTACGGATTAGTAATGTTCGCTTCTCACCAAAGTGAGAACAAGAACATCGGGCTACAACTATTAAACAAAACGTTCCCACAAGTGACGGAGTCGGTAATTGGGGTAAGAAATGAGGTTTTTAGATTGTTACGGGACTGTTGGACATTAAGTAACCCTCGTCCCTTTGACGATGTTACAACACGCCGTCTTATCAACGGCCATAACGGTTATGTTCCATAAGACCAAGGATGGGAAGTAATCCTAGTAAAACCAGAATGCATGACTTGTTTCTGGACGTATGAATTACGTGTCTTTATTGCCTTTGCTGAACGACTTGTGTACTAGCTAGAATTATCTTCACAACCATATTGTATCAAATTTATTGTGTGCTATATTTCATGCTATATGTAAAATAAGTGGTATTGTAAGTTTGTAAAATATTGTGTAAAAGTTTGAACGCGAAATATTATTATAATCAGTTTTTCATATAGAATTGTAGTAGTTGAATTGTATATTAGCTACTAAGTATGAACTTAACGGGTAGGTACTACCCGAATTTAAACTTATAAAACGCTAATATGAAGAAAAAGCTTTTATAAATGAGTTCATATTATGCTACGAAATACTATTAACTACTCTTAATATTCTGTATGATTAACTTGTTCCATTTAACTATTTTGAAGGAAATGGCACCGACTACTCGACACACCGTGAATATGAATGAAGAGGAATTCCGTACTTTTCTAGCTTCAAACATAGCCGCAGTACAGGCTGCGCTACATACCAACAATAACCTTGGATCTAGCAGTACAGGAAATCGTGTAGGATGCACCTACAAAGAATTCACTGCCTGCAAACCTTTGGAATTTGATGGAACCGAAGGACCGATCGGATTGAAACGGTGGACCGAGAAGGTTGAATCGGTGTTTGCCATAAGTAAGTGTACTGAAGAGGACAAAGTGAAGTACGCTACGCATACCTTCATAGGTTCTGCGTTAACATGGTGGAATACCTATCTAGAGCAAGTGGGACAAGACGATGCGTACGCACTACCGTGGTCAGCATTCAAGCACTTGATGAACGAGAAGTACCGTCCCAGAACCGAGGTCAATAAGCTCAAGACAGAACTTAGAGGGTTACGAACCCAAGGATTTGATATTACCACGTACGAAAGACGATTCACAGAATTGTGCCTATTGTGTCCGGGAGCATTCGAAGATGAGGAAGAGAAGATCGACGCGTTTGTGAAAGGATTACCGGAAAGAATCCAAGAAGATATAAGTTCACACGAGCCCGCCTCTATACAGCAGGCATGTAGAATGGCTCACAAACTAGTGAACCAGATTGAAGAAAGAATTAAAGAACAGACTGCTGAAGAGGCCAATGTGAAGCAAGTCAAAAGAAAGTGGGAGGAAAATGGTGATAAGAATCACCAATACAACAACAACAGCAATTACAACAATAATCGCAACAATTATCCCAACAATCGCAACATCAATCGCAACAACAACAAACGGCCCAACAACAACAACAACAACAACAACAACAACAACAACAACAACAGCAACTACAACAATCATCCCAACAACAATAATAACTGCAACAACAACAACAATCAGAAGCAGCTATGCCAAAGGTGTGAAAAGTATCACTCGGGGTTCTGCACCAAATTTTGCAACAAGTGTAAAAGAAATGGTCATAGCGCGGCGAAGTGTGAGGTCTACGGACCAGGGATTTATAGAACGAAAGGAACAAATGGTGTCGGAACGAGTAATGGCGGAACAAGTAGTGTCGGAGCAAGTTATGCCAATGTAGTTTGTTATAAATGTGGAAAACCGGGCCACATTATTAAAAATTGCCCGAACCAGGAGAACACGAATGGACAAGGCCGCGGAAGAGTTTTCAATATTAATGCGGCAGAGGCACAGGAAGACCCGGAGCTTGTTACGGGTACGTTTCTTATTGACAATAAATCTGCTTACGTTTTATTTGATTCGGGTGCGGATAGAAGCTATATGAGTAGAGATTTTTGTGCTAAATTAAGTTGTCCATTGACGCCTTTGGATAGTAAATTTTTACTCGAATTAGCAAATGGTAAATTAATTTTAGCAGATAATATATGTCGGAATCGAGAAATTAAACTGGTTAGCGAAACATTTAAGATTGATTTGATACCAGTAGAGTTAGGGAGTTTTGATGTGATAATCGGTATGGACTGGTTGAAAGAAGTGAAAGCAGAGATCGTCTGTTACAAAAATGCAATTCGCATTATACGAGAAAAAGGAAAACCCTTAATGGTGTACGGAGAAAAGGGCAACACGAAGCTACATCTTATTAGTAATTTGAAGGCACAAAAACTAATAAGAAAAGGTTGCTATGCTGTTCTAGCACACGTCGAGAAAGTACAAACTGAAGAAAAGAGCATCAATGATGTTCCCATTGCAAAAGAATTTCCCGATGTATTTCCGAAAGAATTACCGGGATTACCCCCACATCGATCCGTTGAATTTCAAATAGATCTTGTACCAGGAGCTGCACCAATAGCTCGTGCTCCTTACAGACTCGCACCCAGCGAGATGAAAGAACTGCAAAGCCAATTACAAGAACTTTTAGAGCGTGGTTTCATTCGACCAAGCACATCACCGTGGGGAGCTCCTGTTTTGTTTGTCAAGAAGAAAGATGGTACATTCAGGTTGTGTATCGACTACCGAGAGTTGAACAAACTTACCATCAAGAACCGCTACCCACTACCGAGAATCGACGACTTATTTGATCAACTACAAGGCTCGTCTTTTTATTCAAAGATTGACTTACGTTCCGGGTATCATCAAATGCGGGTGAAAGAAGATGATATTCTAAAGACTGCTTTCAGAACACGTTACGGTCATTACGAGTTTATGGTCATGCCGTTTGGTTTAACTAATGCACCAGCTGTGTTCATGGACCTTATGAACCGAGTGTGTGGACCATACCTTGACAAGTTTGTCATTGTTTTCATTGATGACATACTTATTTACTCAAAGAATGACCAAGAACACGGTGAACATTTGAGAAAGGTGTTAGAAGTATTGAGGAAGGAAGAATTGTACGCTAAGTTTTCAAAGTGTGCATTTTGGTTGGAAGAAGTTCAATTCCTCGGTCACATAGTGAACAAAGAAGGTATTAAGGTGGATCCGGCAAAGATAGAAACTGTTGAAAAGTGGGAAACCCCGAAAACTCCGAAACACATACGCCAGTTTTTAGGACTAGCTGGTTACTACAGAAGGTTCATCCAAGACTTTTCCAGAATAGCAAAACCCTTGACTGCATTAACGCATAAAGGGAAGAAATTTGAATGGAATGATGAACAAGAGAAAGCGTTTCAGTTATTGAAGAAAAAGCTAACTACGGCACCTATATTGTCATTGCCTGAAGGGAATGATGATTTTGTGATTTATTGTGACGCATCAAAGCAAGGTCTCGGTTGTGTATTAATGCAACGAATGAAGGTGATTGCTTATGCGTCTAGACAATTGAAGATTCACGAACAAAATTATACGACGCATGATTTGGAATTAGGCGCGGTTGTTTTTGCATTAAAGACTTGGAGACACTACTTATATGGGGTCAAAAGTATTATATATACCGACCACAAAAGTCTTCAACACATATTTAATCAGAAACAACTGAATATGAGGCAGCGTAGGTGGATTGAATTATTGAATGATTACGACTTTGAGATTCGTTACCACCCGGGGAAGGCAAATGTTGAAGCCGATGCCTTGAGCAGGAAGGACAGAGAACCCATTCGAGTAAAATCTATGAATATAATGATTCATAATAACCTTGCTACTCAAATAAAGGAGGCGCAACAAGGAGTTTTAAAAGAGGGAAATTTAAAGGATGAAATACCCAAAGGATCGGAGAAACATCTTAATATTCGGGAAGACGGAACCCGGTATAGGGCTGAAAGGATTTGGGTACCAAAATTTGGAGATATGAGAGAAATGGTACTTAGAGAAGCTCATAAAACCAGATACTCAATACATCCTGGAACGGGGAAGATGTACAAGGATCTCAAGAAACATTTTTGGTGGCCGGGTATGAAAGCCGATGTTGCTAAATACGTAGGAGAATGTTTGACGTGTTCTAAGGTCAAAGCTGAGCATCAGAAACCATCAGGTCTACTTCAACAACCCGAAATCCCGGAATGGAAATGGGAAAACATTACCATGGATTTCATCACTAAATTGCCAAGGACTGCAAGTGGTTTTGATACTATTTAGGTAATAGTTGATCGTCTCACCAAATCAGCACACTTCCTGCCAATAAGAGAAGATGACAAGATGGAGAAGTTAGCACGACTGTATTTGAAGGAAGTCGTCTCCAGACATGGAATACCAATCTCTATTATCTCTGATAGGGATGACAGATTTATTTCAAGATTCTGGCAGACATTACAGCAAGCATTAGGAACTCGTCTAGACATGAGTACTGCCTATCATCCACAAACTGACGGGCAGAGCGAAAGGACGATACAAACGCTTGAAGACATGCTACGGGCATGTGTTATTGATTTCGGAAATAGTTGGGATCGACATCTACCGTTAGCAGAATTTTCCTACAACAACAGCTACCATTCAAGCATTGAGATGGCGCTGTTTGAAGCACTTTATGGTAGAAAGTGTAGGTCTCCGATTTGTTGGAGTGAAGTGGGGGATAGACAGATTACGGGTCCGGAGATTATACAAGAAACTACCGAGAAGATCATCCAAATTCAACAACGTTTGAAAACCGCCCAAAGTCGACAAAAGAGCTACGCTGACATTAAAAGAAAAGATATAGAATTTGAAATTGGAGAGATGGTCATGCTTAAAGTTGCACCTTGGAAAGGCGTTGTTCGATTTGGTAAACGAGGGAAATTAAATCCAAGGTATATTGGACCATTCAAGATTATTGATCGTGTCGGACCAGTAGTTTACCGACTTGAATTACCTCAACAACTCGCGGCTGTACATAACACTTTCCACGTCTCGAATTTGAAGAAATGTTTTGCTAAAGAAGATCTCACTATTCCGTTAGATGAAATCCAAATCAACGAAAAACTTCAATTCATCGAAGAACCCGTCGAAATAATGGATCGTGAGGTTAAAAGACTTAAGCAAAACAAGATACCAATTGTTAAGGTTCGATGGAATGCTCGTAGAGGACCCGAGTTCACCTGGGAGCGTGAAGATCAGATGAAGAAGAAATACCCGCATCTATTTCCAGAAGATTCGTCAACACCTTCAACAGCTTAAAATTTCGGGACGAAATTTATTTAACGGGTAGGTACTGTAGTGACCCGAACTTTTCCATGTTTATATATATTAATTGAGATTGATATTTACATGATTAAATGTTTCCAACATGTTAAGCAATCAAACTTGTTAAGACTTGATTAATTGAAATATGTTTCATATAGACAATTGACCACCCAAGTTGACCGGTGATTCACGAACGTTAAAACTTGTAAAAACTATACGATGACATATATATGGTTATATATATAGTTAACATGTTTTTATTATAAGTATGTATCTCATTAGGTATTTTAACAATGAGTTATATACATAAAAATGAGACTATTAATTTAAGAAACTCGAAAACGATATATATAACGATTATCGTTATAACAACGTCTTACTAGGTACATATGAATCATATTAATATATTGATACACTTGGTTAATTATGTTAAATGATAAGTAAATATATTATTAAGTGTATTAACAATGAAATACATATGTAAAAATAAGACTACTAACTTAATGATTTCGAAACGAGACATATATGTAACGATTATCGTTGTAACGACATTTAACTGTATATACATCATACTAAGATATATTATATATCATAATATCATGATAATATAATAATTTAACATCTCATTTGTTATAATAAACAATGGGTTAACAACATTCAACAAGATCGTTAACCTAAAGGTTTCAAAACAACATTTACATGTAATGACTAACGATGACTTAACGACTCAGTTAAAATGTATATACATGTAGTGTTTTAATATGTATTCATACATTTTTGAAAGACTTCAAGACACTTATCAAAATACTTCTACTTAACAAAAATGCTTACAATTACATCCTCGTTCAGTTTCAACAACAATTCTACTCGTATGCACCCGTATTCGTACTCGTACAATACACAGCTTTTAGATGTATGTACTATTGGTATATACACTCCAATGATCAGCTCTTAGCAGCCCATGTGAGTCACCTAACACATGTGGGAACCATCATTTGGCAACTAGCATGAAATATCTCATAAAATTACAAAAATATGAGTAATCATTCATGACTTATTTACATGAAAACAAAATTACATATCCTTTATATCTAATCCATACACCAACGACCAAAAACACCTACAAACACTTTCATTCTTCAATTTTATTCATCTAATTGATCTCTCTCAAGTTCTATCTTCAAGTTCTAAGTGTTCTTCATATATTTTACAAGTTCTAGTTACATAAAATCAAGAATACTTTCAAGTTTGCTAGCTCACTTCCAATCTTGTAAGGTGATCATCCAACCTCAAGAAATCTTTGTTTCTTACAGTAGGTTATCATTCTAATACAAGGTAATAATCATATTCAAACTTTGGTTCAATTTCTATAACTATAACAATCTTATTTCAAGTGATGATCTTACTTGAACTTGTTTTCGTGTCATGATTCTGCTTCAAGAACTTCGAGCCATCCAAGGATCCGTTGAAGCTAGATCCATTTTTTCTCTTTTCCAGTAGGTTTATCCAAGGAACTTAAGGTAGTAATGATGTTCATAACATCATTCGATTCATACATATAAAGCTATCTTATTCGAAGGTTTAAACTTGTAATCACTAGAACATAGTTTAGTTAATTCTAAACTTGTTCGCAAACAAAAGTTAATCCTTCTAACTTGACTTTTAAAATCAACTAAACACATGTTCTATATCTATATGATATGCTAACTTAATGATTTAAAACCTGGAAACACGAAAAACACCGTAAAACCGGATTTACGCCGTCGTAGTAACACCGCGGGCTGTTTTGGGTTAGTTAATTAAAAACTATGATAAACTTTGATTTAAAAGTTGTTATTCTGAGAAAATGATTTTTATTATGAACATGAAACTATATCCAAAAATTATGGTTAAACTCAAAGTGGAAGTATGTTTTCTAAAATGGTCATCTAGACGTCGTTCTTTCGACTAAAATGACTACCTTTACAAAAACGACTTGTAACTTATTTTTCCGACTATAAACCTATACTTTTTCTGTTTAGATTTATAAAATAGAGTTCAATATGAAACCATAGTAATTTGATTCACTCAAAACGGATTTAAAATGAAGAAGTTATGGGTAAAACAAGATTGGATAATTTTTCTCATTTTAGCTACGTGAAAATTGGTAACAAATCTATTCCAACCATAACTTAATCAACTTGTATTGTATATTATGTAATATTGAGATACCATAGACACATATACAATGTTTCGACATATCATGTCGACACATCTATATATATTTCGGAACAACCATAGACACTCTATATGTGAATGTTGGAGTTAGCTATACAGGGTTGAGGTTGATTCCAAAATATATATAGTTTGAGTTGTGATCAATACTGAGATACGTATACACTGGGTCGTGGATTGATTCAAGATAATATTTATCAATTTATTTCTGTATATCTAACTGTGGACAACTAGTTGTAGGTTACTAACGAGGACAGCTGACTTAATAAACTTAAAACATCAAAATATATTAAAAGTGTTGTAAATATATTTTGAACATACTTTGATATATATGTATATATTGTTATAGGTTCGTGAATCAACCAGTGGCCAAGTCTTACTTCCCGACGAAGTAAAAATCTGTGAAAGTGAGTTATAGTCCCACTTTTAAAATCTAATATTTTTGGGATGAGAATACATGCAGGTTTTATAAATGATTTACAAAATAGACACAAGTACGTGAAACTACATTCTATGGTTGAATTATCGAAATCGAATATGCCCCTTTTTATTAAGTCTGGTAATCTAAGAATTAGGGAACAGACACCCTAATTGACGCGAATCCTAAAGATAGATCTATTGGGCCTAACAAACCCCATCCAAAGTACCGGATGCTTTAGTACTTCGAAATTTATATCATATCCGAAGGGTGTCCCGGAATGATGGGGATATTCTTATATATGCATCTTGTTAATGTCGGTTACCAGGTGTTCACCATATGAATGATTTTTATCTCTATGTATGGGATGTGTATTGAAATATGAAATCTTGTGGTCTATTATTATGATTTGATATATATAGGTTAAACCTATAACTCACCAACATTTTTGTTGACGTTTTAAGCATGTTTATTCTCAGGTGATTATTAAGAGCTTCCGCTGTCGCATACTTAAATAAGGACGAGATTTGGAGTCCATGCTTGTATGATATTGTGTAAAAACTGCATTCAAGAAACTTATTTTGTTGTAACATATTTGTATTGTAAACCATTATGTAATGGTCGTGTGTAAACATGATATTTTAGATTATCAGTATTTGATAATCTACGTAAAGTTTTTTTAAAAACCTTTATCTATGAAATAAAGGTTATGGTTTGTTTTAAAAATGAGTGCAGTCTTTGAAAAACGTCTCATATAGAGGTCAAAACCTCGCAACGAATTCAATTAATATGGAACGTTTTTAATCAATAAGAACGGGACATTTCAAGTTAGGCAGCTGTGACTGATGCCAGTGAGGAGGTTGTTAAGAAGGCTAATAATGGGAAAAGGAAGTGGGATAACACCCGCAACCAGAACCAAAGTCAGCAGAAGAAACAAGATACTTCTGGTTCTTATAACCGAAATCAGCGTGTTTGTCCTCGATGTTGTAAGGCTCATGATGGTTATTGTACGGTTACTTGTAAGAGGTGTTTCAAGCAGTGACACATTGCTAAAGATTGTACGGTGCTTATGCCGGGTACTGCTACTCCTGCTGCAAGTGGTGGTAATAATGCTGGTAATAATGGTGGTAATGGTAATGGGAAGCCAAGAAATGGTGGAAATCTGAGAGTTTGTTATGAATGTGGTAAGCCGGGGCATTTTCGTGACGCCTGCCTTAACAAAAAGACTACTGAGAATGCACGTGGAAGGGCATTCAACATTAATGCCAGGGATGCTGAGGAAGATCCAAAACTTATTATGGGTACGTTCTCGGTCAATGATTTATCTGTTTATGTACTATTTGATTCGGGGGCTGATTTGAGTTTTGTGTCGAGTAAATTGAGTCCAAAAATCAAAACACCGTTAACTCCTCTAGACAGAACTTATGTTGTAGAGATAGCTAATGGTAAAGTGCTTACTGCTAAGACTGTGTATCGTAAATGTAACATTAATCTGGCTGGTAGAGATTTTGAGGTAGATTTAATACCAATTGACCTAGGCAGTTTTGATGTTGTTATTGGTATGGATTGGTTGTCTGCGAATCATGCTGAGATTGTGTGTTATGAGAAAAATGTTCGTGTTACTAATGTGGTTGGAGAGCCGCTGATGGTTTTTGGGGATAAGAAATGCAGACAGTTAAATCTTATTAGCTGTTTGAAAGTTCATAAACATCTTCACAAAGGCTCTCATGCTATTCTAGCCCATGTTGTTAATTCTGATAGAGAAGAGAAGAGCGTTGGTGATGTTCATATTGTTAGAGATTTTCCTGAGGTATTTCTCGAAGACTTACATGGCCTTCCGCCGCAATGCGTGGTAGAATTTCAAATCGATTTTGTTCCCGGTGCTGCTCCTGTAGCACGTGCTCCTTATCGACTTGCGCTTTCCGAACTTCAAGAATAGTCGAGTCAACTCCGTGAGTTGTTAGACAAGGGTTTTATTCATCCCAGTTCG
The DNA here is from genome assembly GCF_046630445.1 of Rutidosis leptorrhynchoides. Taxonomy (NCBI): domain Eukaryota; kingdom Viridiplantae; phylum Streptophyta; class Magnoliopsida; order Asterales; family Asteraceae; genus Rutidosis; species Rutidosis leptorrhynchoides. Next base: position 208,318,453 of record NC_092336.1, on the reverse strand, counting down.
TCCCCTTGGGGAGCTCCTGTTCTGTTTGTTAAGAAGAAAGATGGTTCATTTCGTTTGTGTATTGATTATCGTGAATTGAACAAGCTTACAGTTAAAAACCGTTACCCTCTTCCTAGAATTGACGATCTATTTGATCAGCTTCAAGGTTCGTCTGTTTATTCTAAGATCGATCTTCGTTCCGGTTATCATCAACTGCGTGTTAAAGAATCTGATGTTCCGAAAACCGCTTTTCGCACCCGTTACGGTCACTACAAATTCCTTGTTATGTCGTTCGGATTGACAAATGCACCTGCTGTGTTCATGGACCTCACGAACCGTGTGTGTAGACCCTATCTGGAAAAATTCGTTATTGTTTTCATCGATGATATCCTTATTTATTCCAAGAGTGATGAAGAGCACGAAGAACATTTGAAGTTGGTGCTTGATTTGTTGAGGAAAGAAGAGTTGTACGCTAAGTTCTCTAAGTGTGCTTTCTGGTTAAGAGAGGTTCAATTCCTTGGACATATTGTTAGTAAACAGGGAATACAAGTTGATCCTGCCAAGATTGAGGCAATCGAGAAGTGGGAAATTTCGAAGACTCATACTCAGGTTCGTCAGTTTCTAGGGTTGGCAGGTTATTATCGAAGGTTCATTCAAGATTTCTCTCGTATAGCGAAACCCTTGACTGCTTTAACGCACAAGGGGAAAAAGTATGAGTGGAAGGATGAACAAGAGACTGCTTTTCAAACTCTGAAGAAGAAGTTGACTACCGCTCCGATATTGTCACTACCTGAGGGTAATGATGATTTTGTAGTTTATTGTGATGCTTCGCGTCAGGGCTTTGGTTGTGTTTTAATGCAATGAAAGAAAGTTATTGCGTACGCGTCACGACAGTTGAAGATCCACGAACAGAATTACACAACCCATGATTTAGAGTTGGGAGCTGTTGTGTTTATGCTTAAGATTTAGAGACATTATCTTTATGGGGTCAAAAGTACAGTGTACACTGATCACAAAAGTCTTCAACATATCCTTGATCAGAAACAGTTGAATATGAGGCAACGGAGATGGGTTGAGACGTTGAACGATTACGATTGTGAACTTTTATATCATCCGGGAAAGGCCAATGTTGTGGCTGATGCGTTAAACGTAAAGAGAGGGCTGAACCTCGTAGGTTTAGAGCCTTGAATATGACAATTTGAACAAACCTCGCTAGGCAGATTCTTGAGGCACAACAAGAAGCCTTGAAGGAGGAGAATTTTGTAAACGAGAAAGTCAGAGGCATGGCTAAGAAGTTTGAGGTACGAGCAGATGGTACTAGATACTTTGCGGGACGCCTTTGGGTTTCAAAATTTGGCGGTCTGCGACAACTTATTTTAGATGAGGCTCATAAGTCTAGGTACTCTATTCATCCTGGTTCAGGAAAGATGTATCATGATCTTAAGGAGCTGTATTGGTGGCCTAATTTGAAGGCTGATGTAGCTACTTATGTGGCTAAGTGTTTGACATGTGCTAAGGTTAAAGCCGAACATCAAAAACCGTCTGAACTGTTGGTGCAACCTGGGATTCTCGAGTGGAAGTGGGAAGGTATTACGATGGATTTTATTACAAAGTTACCGAGAGTTGCGGGTGGCTATGATACCATTTGGGTGATTGTAGATCGACTCACTAAGTCAGCTCACTTTTTGCCGATTAAGGAAACAGATTCGATGGAGAAGCTTACTCGTTTATATTTGAAGGAGATTGTTTCTAGACATGGTGTTCCTGTATCTATTATTTCAGACCGAGACGGTCGATTTATATCGAGGTTTTAGCGATCCTTGCAGGAAGCTTTGGGAACTAAGTTAGATATGAGCACGACTTATCACCCTCAGACGGATGGTCAGAGTGAAAGGACCATTCAAACGTTAGAAGACATGTTGCGAGCGTGTGTTATTGATTTTGGTAATGGGTGGGATAGATATTTGCCGCTAGCTGAATTTTCTTAATCATGCAAGTATTAAAGCTGCACCGTTTGAAGCTCTGTATGGCAGAAAGTGTAGGTCTCCCGTCTGTTGGAATGAGGTTGGGGATGCTCAACTCACAGGTCCAGAAATTATTCATGAGACTACCGAGAAGATCGTACAGATTAAGGAAAGATTAAGAACTGCCAGAAGTAGGCAAAAGAGCTATGCCAATAAGAGAAGGAATGATATTGAATTTCAGATCGGTGACTGTGTTATGTTAAAAGTATCACCTTGGAAGGGCGTGATACGTTTTGGAAAAAGGGGAAAGTTGAATCCTCATTTTGTTTGACCATTTGAGATTATTGAGAGAGTTGGACCCATGGCTTATTGTTTGAAATTGCCACAAGAACTCAGTATTGTTCATGACGTTTTTCATGTATCGAATTTAAAGAAGTGTTTGGCCAAGGCAGATGAAACTATTCCTCTGAAGGAACTTCATGTTGATAAGCAACTTCATTTTATTGAGGAACCTGTTGAAATTATGGATTGAGAGTGTTGGTTGAATATGGGTTAATGCACTAAACGATAAACTTAAGTATGATTAACCAAATAATATGTGTTGATGATTACCCACACATATGCATAAGTGATGACTGACATCTTAACATAAAACATGCAAGGTCACTATTCCATACTTTATCTTGCAAACGACCAAGTCAAACATAGGTTAAAGAATGAAATCAAAAGTTCAGCTAAACACAGGGTCGAGGTACGGTCGACCGCATAGTCAACTATGAAACCCCAAACTGAATTGCAACACAGTTTTGTGAAAACAAGTTGCACGGTCGCCACCACGGTCAACCGCAGTGCGACCGTAGTTTTCTCTGTTACCATTTTCGACCAAATAAAGTTTGACTAGTTCCCGACATATATAATTCATGAAACCTTTCTCAACATGCTTAGAATAGATGCCTTCTTCATACTCAACCGAGTTTTGGTCATAAAAACACTAATTGTGATTAATTACGCCTAATGACATCTTAATGAAAAATTAACTAAGATTAGGCATAACACATAAGTGTTAATCAACAACTTGTGATCTTAATTCTTATCTAGATATCCTTAGTATGATCATCAAGTACCAACACACTTAAGCTAATGTCACTAGAAAAATGATTGCTATTAGAAATGACTTAGTGATTAATTAAGGCTAAATGAGGAACAATGCTCTCAAGGTTAACTAGTAATGACTTGTAATCCTAAAACACACTTAGATACATTTAGGATGGTCACCAAGTCCCAACTAGAGATTGCTCTTCCCTTGTGCATGTGTTGGACACTAATGTGTGCTTACACATTAATCAAGCAATATGTTATATTGCAAATTAAACTTATTAAGTGCTTGAATTATAAGTTGTGCAAGTATCTATATGATTGATCCTAGAATAACTATCTCTTGCTATGTGAGTATTACTTGCTACTTGTCAATATGCTTAATACTCATAAACTTGTCAACTTGATTAATATGTTTGCTATGTGCTCATTAGTTAGGATTCAAGTAACTAACCTACTCCAATAGATTAAATGTAAAATGGTTCACAATGAAATTAGAGTCAATTGTCAATTTGGTCTAGTCTAAGTAACTAAGTGTGATTGCTTATTTAAGAATAACTTAAACTTAATGTCTCTACATACTTCATGATTATCTTATAGAGACATCATTCAATTAATCTCTAATTAAACTCAAAGAGGACATGACTTATGATTAATTGAAACTAGGAAGTTAATGACATAGTGACTAGTCTTTAGAATTGAACCAAGGGCATTAAAGTGACTAACTAAGTCTTGACCAAACTGAAATTTCCCAAAATATCAATCAAGACACTTCTCCAAGAATGTTGGGTTTACCACTTTTAGAATGATTAGTCACTTTCATGCATTAAGACCAAATCTCACACACTTAATGCATATAGTACTTGTATAGGATGTTTGGTTTCTTTTACAGGTGCTAGAAGGAGTAAAGGTGCCAAAATGTAGTGTTCAAATTTGAGTCAAACGGCTATACAACGGATACCAAATTTGGACTGGAGCACGCACGGTCGCACCACGGTCGACCGTGATGGCAACCGTGTGTCAACTGCTACTTTTTGAATCTCACTATAAAAGGCAAACATTTAAGAGCATTTGAGGTAGACCCTCTTGCATATTTCAAAGGCTTATTTCCAGTGATCACAAGTGCATCAATTACTACTCAAATGTAATGTATGTCCTAGTATTGTGTTAGGATCATCATTGCAAAGTGTATAAGTCTTGTAACTTCAATTAGTAGAAGCATAGGCTAGCTTAGTGATCTACTTCCTTAAAGGGACTTAGGAAGTTGATTAATCTTATTTGGAGATTAATACTTGTCCAAGGTGAAGACAAGTTGATCTAGGTTGGAGTTGATCTTTCAAAGGGATAGAAAGATTAGGTTTGTTGTCTACCAAAGAAGTTGAAGACTTGTAAATCGGATCTCCACCGGGTTTGGAGAAAAGTGCTTAGTGAAGCAACAAATCCCGATGAGGAGTGGATTAAGGTGGATTAGGTAACATCCACCCGAACCATTATAAATCCTTGTGTCTATGTTCTTTACATTACATCATTTATCATTTTGAACATATACACTACACACATCAAGTTTGAGTTGAGTTGGTTGATCAAAGTTAAATCGAATTTGGTGATCAATCGAAAAAGTGTTAAAACGTATTAAGTAACTATTCACCCCCCCTCTAGTTACTTACAATTGGTATCAGAGCGGTTGCTCAAATCATTGCGCTATAAACGATCGTGAAAGCGTCAAAATTCGTTTTGTGCAAAAACTTGAGTCAACGATTCTCAGATCAACTCAAACTATGGGATACTTGGAAGAATTGGTGAAAGAAGCACCAATATTTGATAAGATGAATATTGATGTGTGGAAATTAAGATTTGAGTCTTATCTCAAATCCAAGGATTACTACTTGTGGTGAATAATCAAAGTAGGAGACTTTGTACCACAAGCTAGTTCAAGGCTAGTGAAGTCAACATTTCAAAACAATGATGTTTTGAAACAATTTGATGAAATTTCACTACTTCATGGAATTCTTCTTAGTGAAGAAAGGTTAAAGATAATTTCATGTGAAAGTACTAAAGAATGTTAGGATTCACTATGTTCTCAAGAAGATTTAAACTCTAGGAGTTTAAAGGGTAAAGGAATTGGAAAGGATTTGGAAAAGGTTGGTAATTCTCAAGCAAAAGGGTTGAATGGAAATGAAGACTTTTGCCTCATGAGTTGTTTGAATGATTTGGATCAAGATGGTTAAAGTGAAGAAGAGGTTGAATCTCCATTCAAAGAAGATGATGTCTCAAGCATGGATTGCAATGAGGTACATGTATTCTATCCTTCTCATTATGAAGAATTGTTAGATGATTTACAAGACTATTAAATTTGTGTATGATAGTAGTCGTGACAAAGTAAAACTGTTGGAGAAAGAATTACACAAAGTTAGACAACTTAACAAAGTTTTAATTGATGAAAATAACACCTTGAAAAGAAAACTTGAAAGAATAACTATTTGTGATTCATCAAGAGATAAACATGAAATGAATATATGTCACGACTCTAGCAAACACAAATCTTGTAATCAAAGTCCATTATCTATTATTAGGAAAATTGAGAATATGGGAAAAATGGACCAAGCTAACAATTCCATGGTAGGGATAAGTCAAGGATTGGGTAATCTTAAAATCAATCAAAATCAATGATCAAAATGCTAATGAGAATAACCTTCTCAAAAAGACTTTGTATTAATGAAAGGTTTTTCTTGCAAATGAAAAATTGTTTTTAAAAAGTGATTTTAAAAGATTAGTGTAGGAAGTTTCCTTGCCTTAGGATTGTGTGTTTATGTGAAAATAGGTATTGCATGCTAAATACTAGATTGATGTGTTTTGTGTATACTATGCGAATGATTAAATATGAATGTTTATATATATATATATATATATATATATATATATATATATATATATATATATATATATATATATATATATATATATATATATATATATATATATATATATATATACATACATACATATAGATATAGTATATTACGTTTCATTGATGATTAAACATCGGGAGGATGTAATCATTCAATGTTAGGAAAAGAAAAATTGTCCTCAAGTATTATTTAGAACCTAAGAATCGTCAAAACGAGTTCGAAGAGGTGAAGAAATAAGTGATCAGAAGGATCCACGGCAGCACCACGGCTGACCGTATACACAACTGCAGACTCCTGTCCTGAACGTGTAAAAATATCTGCACGGCTAACACCACGGTCGACCGTGCTTTGACCGTGCGTGGTCTGATTCTGTTTTAAATTAAACTAAACCCTCGCTTTTATTTCTTTTCAACTCACTTCAAAACACACACACGGCTGAGGAGATCGACTGCACGGAGAAGAATGCTCATTCCATAAATTTCAATTCCTACTTTCGGTATGATTAATCCTTGCTTTCCTAGCATTCAGTTGTATTTATATGATGAATTAGGGTTATGAAGAGACCCTAACTAGAGTAAGTCAAAACTTGAATTGATGCAAACAATCAAAATTGTTCTTGAAGAACAACTTAGAAACGATTGTAGTAGTACCTATCTATGCGTTAATTTAACAATGACTAATTCTAGGGTTCATTATACATCTAGGTTAGATTTTCATAGAAGCATTGTTCATATGATATAAAACAACATTGTTGCAAATGGAGTGTAATAATGTTAGATGTCAAAACATGTGTTGATGATAATCTCAAAAGTCTAGAACACATATGAACTTTGTGAAAATCTTAATTTAGTTGAAAACTCATTGACACTAATGAAGATTGAAAATGTGAAGAACATTAACATCAAAACGTCTATCTATTGATGATAATTAAAGTTTGCAAAACTTGTTTCCTACAATTGAATTATGCACTTTGAATTAATTAAAAGTGTCAATGCGCAGAAAATGGCAAATCGAGGAGAAAACTCATCTAACTTTCGCCCACACCAATCAACACTTAACAGAAAAAGAGTGAAAAATCGAACAATAGCAGAAGGAAGGAGAATTGAAGCAGAAGATTTTCCTGAAATGGTGGCAGCTTTCTCATATTTATACTGGGATGTAATTCTTGATCTAAATGGACCAATTTATCCATCACTCGTTCGGGACTTTTACTCTAGCTTCGTCTATACCAACGGTTCAGTTACCTTTAGGCTAAAAGCTTCAAGAACTACAGTAACACTTCAAGATTTTGAAAAACTTCTAGAAGTTACAGCAAGTGGAGAAAGGTTCTTCCACACAGGACACCGTCTGACCTATCTTTCTGATTTCATCAATAAAGATGATGCTATTCGAACACCGTGTGAAGACAATGCTTCGAGAGAAGAAATTCTCAATCAAGGAGTGTTGAGCAAACACCTGCGGAAGAAGTTCTGAATATGGAACACAGTGATCGATTACAATGCGTACTGTAGAATGGGAAATCGCTCACATATCGATGTTGTTCAGATGGCTCTTCTTTGGTGCCTAGAAATACAAATCCCAGTAAACATGGCATACTTTATGGCCATACGAATGAGCAATGTGCCAAAGGACTCAACAAGAGCTCTTCATTATGGAATGCATCTTACGAAGTTATTTGGCAAATTAAGGGCAACAGATGACATTCGCATAAATCCAACCTATCAAATATTTAATCGTCATACATTAACATTGATGGGGTGGGATGATGAAGATGACTCTGATGAGATTGAAAGGGTTTATGAAGCCATGACCAACTCTCAAATCAACTTGGAAGATATATCCGACAGTGATGAAGAACAGTTTTCGGATGAATCTAATGATCCTTTTTATGGCTTGGACCGTGATTCAAAAGCTGAACGAATCTACCTAAATCAAGCTAAAATAAAGAAGTATCAATCCAAGATCAGCCTGCTACTAAAGAAAGCGAAAAAGGCTTTTTCATGTCGGAGTAGTAGCGATGTGAGAAGTGGAAGGTGAAGGAAGTGAGAGAAGTTAAAATGTTAGGTTGAATAAACTTGTTTGTATTAATTGAATGTGTGACTATTTGAATATTTCTTGATTAGAATCTGTTCAATTTGAGTCAGTTAACTTATATTTCTGACAGTTCTCACACCGTCAACTACGTGATCGACCGTAGCATTGACCGTGTATCGGTCTGACACTTCTTTCTCTCTCTTTGAAAAATAAATGCACATTGAACCTCTCAAATCTAGTTGGATCTGTTCTCAAAGTATTATTCATAAACTAGCATACTTGAATATGATCAAAATTCTCAAAAGATTCAATTACTCCAAAAGGGAATGAAAGATTAAATGAAGGTTCATCTTTTTCCCTTTAAATTGAGAAGATTATGATGCAAAACTCACTACACCATCTCACTCAAAATGAGTCAAGCAAACAACTCTCCCAACAATCCTTTTGTGATTGACTTATCTTCTTCAATTTCTGACTCCTTTGACAATCTCTTTCCTAACTCTCAAGAAGAATGAGATGTGGTTAATCGCAGCTGACAAATGGTTAGCACTAGACCAATTGACGAAGGTTGTATGGTCATTATTGAGCACTTTTCAAAAGAGCTTCTCGAAAACTTTGCTTACATAAAATTGGATTCATTCCTGACTTTGAAAGGTCCCATTCACTCCACTCTTGTTCGTGAATTCTACGCTAACTATGAATTCACTCCCCCAAATAACATCAAATTCCGGTTGTTTTATAAAGGGTTTTCCATGTCTCTCAAAGACTTTGGAAAATTTATGCATGTTCCCGATGAAGGCGTGGAATATTTCTCCTATAGTCCATATCTCCTCTGTCTTCCCGAATTTGTCACAAAAGGTGACATCATCAACACCTTTTGTCAAAGGACCATCAATCACATTGAAATCCAAAGTGATGGTCTTAAGGCAAATAATCTTGCACCTAAGTTTGACCTTTGGCTCAAAGTCATAAGTCAAAATATCTACTGCAAGGGGGAAACACTATCCACAAATGTTTATGCCTGTGAAGCCTCACTACTCTGGTGTCTCCAACACCGAATTCAAGTCAACATGGAAATATTCATGGCAAAAAGGATGAATGGATTGGTGTACAATGAATCTCTCTGTCTTCCCTATGGAGCACACTTAACGAAGCTCTTCACACAACTGTGCGTTCGTGACGTACATCCTGTTGGTCTAACCTCCCTCCCAATCAATTATGATTCGGTTTGACCTTTTAACGAAGAAACAGAAGGTGAGAACACACCTGCCTGGAGTGTTACGGGATCTGATGATAGTGTGGAAGATGACCAATTCATTACACTCTTATCCTCCACTCAAATGTCCATCCTTCATCGTCAGAATCGTCGAACTCACAAGATCCTGCGACGCTTTCTGAACAATCTTGTTTGTGAGAAATGCTCATCTCACCCAAGCACATCTCATCCCATGTAGAACAAACTTAGGCATGATCTACTGTACCTTCTATGCATATTTTCATATATGCATCACTATGTTTCGTGCTTACTTTGAATAAAATGTATGCTTGTTGTGTTTTAATATATATGTTTTTCCAATATGCACAATTTAAGGGGGAGTTTTGTTCTAAGGGCGAGCTTAGTTCTAGGGAGAGCTAACCTTTTTGCTTCGACAAAAGGGGGAGAAAGATGGATACAAGTGATTGTTAACACTTGCGTATTTATAGCTAAATGTCCCTCATCACTTGTATGTTTGTCATCATCAAAAAGGGGGAGAATGTTGGTTGAATATGGGTTAATGCACTAAATGATAAACTTAAGTATGATTAACTAAAGAATATGTGTTGATGATTACCCACACATATGCATAAGTGATGACTGACATCTTAACATAAAACATGCAAGGTCACTATTCCATACTTTATCTTGCAAACGACCAAGTCAAACATAGGTTAAAGAATGAAATCAAAAGTTCAGCTAAACACAGGGTCGAGGTACGGTCGACCGCATAGTCAACTATGAAACCCCAAACTGAATTGCAACACAGTTTTGTGAAAACAAGTTGCACGGTCGCCACCACGGTCAACCGCAGTGCGACCGTAGTTTTCTCTGTTACCATTTTCGACCAAATAAAGTTTGACTAGTTCCCGACATATATAATTCATGAAACCTTTCTCAACATGCTTAGAATAGATGCCTTCTTCATACTCAACCGAGTTTTGGTCATAAAAACACTAATTGTGATTAATTACGCCTAATGACATCTTAATGACAAATTAACTAAGATTAGGCATAACACATAAGTGTTAATCAACAACTTGTGATCTTAATTCTTATCTAGATATCCTTAGTATGATCATCAAGTACCAACACACTTAAGCTAATGTCACTAGAAAAATGATTGCTATTAGAAATGACTTAGTGATTAATTAAGGCTAAATGAGGAACAATGCTCTCAAGGTTAACTAGTAATGACTTGTAATCCTAAAACACACTTAGATACATTTAGGATGGTCACCAAGTCCCAACTAGAGATTGCTCTTCCCTTGTGCATGTGTTGGACACTAATGTGTGCTTACACATTAATCAAGCAATATGTTATATTGCAAATTAAACTTATTAAGTGCTTGAATTATAAGTTGTGCAAGTATCTATATGATTGATCCTAGAATAACTATCTCTTGCTATGTGAGTATTACTTGCTACTTGTCAATATGCTTAATATTCATAAACTTGTCAACTTGATTAATATGTTTGCTATGTGCTCATTAGTTAGGATTCAAGTAACTAACCTACTCCAATAGATTAAATGTAAAATGGTTCACAATGAAATTAGAGTCAATTGTCAATTTGGTCTAGTCTAAGTAACTAAGTGTGATTGCTTATTTAAGAATAACTTAACCTTAATATCTCTACATACTTCATGATTATCTTATAGAGACATCATTCAATTAATCTCTAATTAAACTCAAAGAGGACATGACTTATGATTAATTGAAACTAAGAAGTTAATGACATAGTGACTAGTCTTTAGAATTGAACCAAGGGCATTTAAGTGACTAACTAAGTCTTGACCAAACTGAGATTTCCCAAAATATCAATCAAGACACTTCTCCAAGAATGTTGGGTTTACCACTTTTGGAATGATTAGTCACTTTCATGCATTAAGACCAAATCTCACACACTTAATGCATATAGTACTTGTATAGGATGTTTGGTTTCTTTTGCAGGTGCTAGAAGGAGTAAAGGTGCCAAAATGTAGTGTTCAAATTCTAGTCAAATGGCTATACACCGGATACCAAATTTGGACTGGAGCACGCACAGTCGCACCACGGTTGACCGTGATGGCAACCGTGTGTCAACGGCTACTTTTTGAATCTCACTATAAAAGGCAAACATTTAAGAGCATTTGAGGTGGACCCTGTTGCATATTTCAAAGGCTTATTTCTAGTGGTCACAAGTGCATCAATTACTACTCAAATGTGATCAAGCAAGAGAAGATTCTATGATCTTATAGATATAGAATTGGGTTATTGTAAACTTACTAATCAAACTCATTTATCTTGTGAGTTTAATTAATGTAATGTATGTCTTAGTATTGTGTTAGGATCATCATTGCAAAGTGTATAAGTCTTGTAACTTCAATTAGTAGAAGCATAGACTAGCTTAGTGATCTACTTCCTTAAAGGGACTTAGGAAGTTGATTAATCTTATTTGGAGATTAATACTTGTCCAAGGTGAAGAAAAGTTGATCTAGGTTGGAGTTGATCTTTCAAAGGGATAGAAAGATTAGGTTTGTTGTCTACCAAAGAAGTTGAAGACTTGTAAATCAGATCTCTACCGGGTTTGGAGAAAATTGCTTAGTGAAGCAACAAATCCCGATTAGTGTAATCGGGGAGTGGATTAAGGTGGATTAGTTAACATCCACCCGAACCACTATAAATCCTTGTGTCTATATTCTTTACGTTACTTCATTTATCATTTTGAACATATACACTACACACATCAAGTTTGAGTTGAGTTGGTTGATCAAAGTTAAATCGAATTTGGTTATCAATCAAAAAAGTGTTAAAAACATATTAAGTAACTATTCACCCGCCCTCTAGTTACTTACAATTGGTATCAGAGCGGTTGCTCAAATCATTGCGCTATAAACGATCGCGAAAGCGTCAAAATTCATTTTGTGCAAAAACTTGAGTTAACGATTCTCGGATCAACTCAAACTGTAGGATAATTGGAAGAATTGGTGAAAGAAGCACCAATCTTTGATAAGATGAATATTGATGTGTGGAAATTAAGATTTGAGTCTTATCTCAAATTCAAGGATTACTACTTGTGGTGAATAATCAAAGTAGGAGACTTTGTACCACAAGCTAGTTCAAGGCTAGTGATGTAGTGACCCGAACTTTTCCATGTTTATATATATTAATTGAGATTGATATTTACATGATTAAATGTTTCCAACATTTTAAGCAATCAAACTTGTTAAGACTTGATTAATTGAAAAATGTTTCATATAGACAATTGACCACCCAAGTTGACTGGTGATTCACGAACGTTAAAACTTGTAAAAACTATATGATGACATATATATGGATATATATATAGTTAACATGATACTATGATAAGTAAATATATCATTAAGTATATTAACAATGAACTACATATGTAAAAACAAGACTACTAACTTAATGATTTTTAAACGAGACATATATGTAACGATTATCGTTGTAAAGACATTTAATGTATATATATCATATTAAGAGATATTCATACATGATAATATCATGATAATATAATAATTTAAAATCTCATTTGATATTATAAACATTGGGTTAACAACATTTAACAAGATCGTTAACCTAAAGGTTTCAAAACAACACTTACATGTAACGACTAACGATGACTTAACGACTCAGTTAAAATGTATACACATGTAGTGTTTTAATATGTATTTATACACTTTTGAAAGACTTCAATACACTTATCAAAATACTTCTACTTAACAAAAATGCTTACAATTACATCCTCGTTCAGTTTCATCAACAATTCTACTCGTATGCACCTGTATTCGTACTCGTACAATACACAGCTTTTAGATGTATGTACTATTGGTATATACACTCCAATGATCAGCTCTTAGCAGCCCATGTGAGTCACCTAACACATGTGGGAACCATCATTTGGCAACTAGCATGAAATATCTCATAAAATTACAAAAAATATGAGTAATCATTCATGACTTATTTACATGAAAACAAAATTACATTATCCTTTATATCTAATCCATACACCAACGACCAAAAACACCTACAAACACTTTCATTCTTCAATTTTCTTCATCTAATTGATCTCTCTCAAGTTCTATCTTCAAGTTCTAAGTGTTCTTCATAAATTCCAAAAGTTCTAGTTTCATAAAATCAAGAATACTTTCAAGTTTGCTAGCTCACTTCCAATCTTGTAAGGTGATCAACCAACCTTAAGAAATCTTTGTTTCTTACAGTAGGTTATCATTCTAATACAAGGTAATAATCATATTCAAACTTTGGTTCAATTTCTATAACTATAACAATCTTATTTCAAGTGATGATCTTACTTGAACTTGTTTTCGTGTCATGATTCTGCTTCAAGAACTTCGAGCCATCCAAGGATCCATTGAAGCTAGATCCATTTTTCTCTTTTCCAGTAGGTTTATCCAAGGAACTTAAGGTAGTAATGATGTTCATAACATCATTCGATTCATACATATAAAGCTATCTTATTCGAAGGTTTAAACTTGTAATCACTAGAACATAGTTTAGTTAATTCTAAACTTGTTCGCAAACAAAAGTTAATCCTTCTAACTTGACTTTTAAAATCAACTAAACACATGTTCTATATCTATATGATATGCTAACTTAATGATTTAAAACCCGGAAACACGAAAAACACCGTAAAACCGGATTTACGCCGTCGTAGTAACACCGCGGGCTGTTTTGGGTTAGTTAATTAAAAACTATGATAAACTTTGATTTAAAAGTTGTTATTCTGAGAAAATGATTTTTATTATGAACATGAAACTATATCCAAAAATTATGGTTAAACTCAAAGTGGAAGTATGTTTTCTAAAATGGTCATCTAGACGTCGTTCTTTCGACTGAAATGACTACCTTTACAAAAATGACTTGTAAATTATTTTTCCGACAATAAACCTATACTTTTTCTGTTTAGATTCATAAAATAGAGTTCAATATGAAACCATAGCAATTTGATTCACTCAAAACGGATTTAAAATGAAGAAGTTATGGGTAAAACAAGATTGGATAATTTTTCTCATTTTAGCTACGTGAAAATTGGTAACAAATCTATTCCAACCATAACTTAATCAACTTGTATTGTATATTATGTAATCTTGAGATACCATAGACACGTATACAACGTTTCGACCTATCATGTCGACACATCTATATATATTTCGGAACAACCATAGACACTCTATATGTGAATGTTGGAGTTAGCTATACAGGGTTGAGGTTGATTCCAAAATATATATAGTTTGAGTTGTGATCAATACTGAGATACGTATACACTGGGTCGTGGATTGATTCAAGATAATATTTATCGATTTATTTCTGTACATCTAACTGTGGACAACTAGTTGTAGGTTATTAACGAGGACAGCTGACTTAATAAACTTAAAACATCAAAATATATTAAAAGTGTTGTAAATATATTTTGAACATACTTTGATATACATGTATATATTATTATAGGTTCGTGAATCAACCAGTGGCCAAGTCTTACTTCCCGACGAAGTAAAAATCTGTGAAAGTGAGTTATAGTCCCACTTTTAAAATCTAATATTTTTGGGATGAGAATACATGCAGGTTTTATAAATGATTTACAAAATAGACACAAGTACGTGAAACTACATTCTATGGTTGAATTATCAAAATCGAATATGCCCCTTTTTATTAAGTCTGGTAATCTAAGAATTAGGGAACAGACACCCTAATTGACGCGAATCCTAAAGATAGATCTATTGGGCCTAACAAACCCCATCCAAAGTACCGGATGCTTTAGTATTTCGAAATTTATATCATATCCGAAGGGTGTCCCGGAATGATGGGGATATTCTTATATATGCATCTTGTTAATGTCGGTTACCAGGTGTTCACCATATGAATGATTTTTATCTCTATGTATGGGATGTGTATTGAAATATGAAATCTTGTGGTCTATTATTATGATTTGATATATATAGGTTAAACCTATAACTCACCAACATTTTTGTTGACGTTTTAAGCATGTTTATTCTCAGGTGATTATTAAGAGCTTCCGCTGTCGCATACTTAAATAAGGACGAGATTTGGAGTCCATGCTTGTATGATATTGTGTAAAAACTGCATTCAAGAAACTTATTTTGCTGTAACATATTTGTATTGTAAACCATTATGTAATGGTCGTGTGTAAACAGGATATTTTAGATTATCATTATTTGATAATCTACGTAAAGCTTTTTAAACCTTTATTGATGAAATAAAGGTTATGGTTTGTTTTAAAATGAATGCAGTCTTTGAAAAACGTCTCATATAGAGGTCAAAACCTCGCAACGAAATCAATTAATATGGAACGTTTTTAATCAATAAGAACGGAACATTTCAGTTGGTATCCGAGCGTTGGTCTTAGAGAACCAGAATTTTGTATTAGTGTGTCTTATCAAGTTTGTTAGGATGCATTAGTGAGTCTGGACTTCGACCGTGTTTACTTGAAAAATGATTGCTTAACAAATTTTGTTGGAAACTATATATTTTTAACATGTGAATATTATGTGATATATTAATCTCTTAACGCGTTTGATATTATGTGATAGATGTCTACCTCTAGAACAAGTCCCATTGACTCACCTAATAATAATGAAGAGTCAAATGTAAATTGGAATGATTCGTGGACTGATTCACAAGTTCCCGAAGAGGAACCGGAAGAAGAGTCGGAACCGGAAGAAGAATCGGAACCGGAAGAAGAATCGGAACCAAATGAAGAAATAGAACCGGTGGGGGAAATAATAAAACGGTTAAGTAAAAGAAAATCCTCAACCAACCGACCAAGGTTAATTATGGTCAATGGTGTTTCCGCCAAGGAAGCAAAATATTGGGAGGATTACCAATTCTCCGATGAATCGGATTCCGACGAGAATTCCGATGATGTTATAGAAATTACCCCAACTGAATTTAAAAAGGCAAAAGAAGATAATAAGGGAAAGGGCATAAAAATAGAGAAATCTAATTCCAACCCCGATGAACTTTATATGTATCGTCAACCCCCGAAGTCCTTAAGTTGTAACAATGACCCGGGAACCTCTAAACCACCAGGTTTTTCTAAACCAATGTGGAAAATTACGGCTCGTATTAGGGGAACATCATATATCCCTAGAAACTTGGCAAAACGAACCAAAACCGAAGAAGAAGAAACAAGCGAGTCGGAATAAGATAGTTGTATTCGTGTGGTGTAATATATGTAATATAGTGTGCTTATGCTTTATGATATATGTAAAAATTGCTTGTATTAATAAGTATTTTTTTTATGAATCTAACTCTTGTCTATTTTACAGTATAAAAACACAAAATGGATAGACAACCCAATATTTTAAGAGACCTACCCGGAGACATGATTGATGAAATCTTGTCTAGAGTCGGTCAGAATTCTTCGGCACAACTATTTAAGGCGAGATCAGTTTGTAAGACATTCGAAGAACGTTCCAAGAATGCCTTGGTTTATAAAAGGCTTTGGTTCGGAAGATGGGGGATATCACATTGGGAAATCCATAAGTTACGATGTGTTTACTTTGACGCATATATTGCGGGGAACCCAAATGCTATTTTACGCAATGGGTTAAGAAATTATTTTGACTCAATATATCCGAATATTGGACTTCGTGATTTAGAAAAAGCGGCTAACATGCAACATAAAGAAGCATGTTATGCTTACGGATTAGTAATGTTCGCTTCTCACCAAAGTGAGAACAAGAACATCGGGCTACAACTATTAAACAAAACGTTCCCACAAGTGACGGAGTCGGTAATTGGGGTAAGAAATGAGGTTTTTAGATTGTTACGGGACTGCTGGACATTACGTAACCCTCGTCCCTTTGACGACGTTACAACACGCTATCTTATCAACGGCCATAACGGTTATGTTCCACAAGGCCAAGGATGGGAAGTAATCCTAGTAAAACCAGAATGCATGACTTGTTTCTGGACGTATGAATTACGTATCTTTATTGCCTTTGCTGAACGACTTGTGTACTAGCTAGAATTATCTTCACAACCATCTTGTATCAAATTTATTGTGTGCTATATTTCATGCTATATGTAAAATAAGCTGTATTGTAAGTTTGTAAAATATTGTGTAAAAGTTTGAACGCGAAATATTATTATAATCAGTTTTTCATATAGAATTGTAGTAGTTGAATTGTATATTAGCTACTAAGTATGAACTTAACGGGTAGGTACTACCCGAATTTAAACTTATAAAACGCTAATATGAAGAAAAAGCTTTTATAAATGAGTTCATATTATGCTACAAAATACTATTAACTACTCTTAATATTCTGTATGATTAACTTGTTCCATTTAACTATTTTGAAGGAAATGGCACCGACTACTCGACACACCGTGAATATGAATGAAGAGGAATTCCGTACTTTTCTAGCTTTAAACATAGCCGCAGTACAGGCTGCGCTACATACCAACAATAACCTTGGATCTAGCAGTACAGGAAATCGTGTAGGATGCACCTACAAAGAATTCACTGCCTGCAAACCTTTGGAATTTGATGGAACCGAAGGACCGATCGGATTGAAACGGTGGACCGAGAAGGTTGAATCGGTGTTTGCCATAAGTAAGTGTACTGAAGAGGACAAAGTGAAGTACGCTACGCATACCTTCACAGGTTCTGCGTTAACATTGTAACGACCCGACCAAATCATCATTGACGGCGCCGTCTACTTAGGTCCCGTTACGTGGTCATAAGTCTTTAAAACAACGTTTGACCAAAAGATATGTCGCATTCATTTCAAATGTAAAGGTTGTTCAAGTTTACAAGAATAGTTCCACCACAAGTTACGATACAAAGTTTTAAGTACAAATGAAACTTATGCGACACAATTTAAAAGTATCCAAAAGATGCTCCATGTATGCATATATACTCGACATCCAATGCAAGTATCAAAATAATGAGCGGAAGCATGTATCATGTATCGTTCAAGGACCTGAGAAAAACATAGAAATCTGTCAACGAAAACGTTGGTGAAATCATAGGTTTAAGTAAGTAAGTACAAGTGAACCACAAGATTTGCATCAAAGAAATAATAGTAATACATTCCAAAAGTTTGTTTCACGAGCACCCAATTATCAAAGCTTAACATTCCATCCATTGTATACCCCATCCATAGTGCTAGAACAAACACTGATTCTCGAAAATATATTTCATCCGTAGACGGTAGCGAACCGTCAAAGATGAGGGTTGTCAACCCATATGGCCATATAACATAAGTTCTCGCTTACACCCGGCAAGTGTAACTAATGATAATCGAATTGAGGATTTTTGTTCTAAACTCGTATGTAGAATGTTTGTTTTCCCGTTCTTGTGTTCACTTAGTTCAAAAGAATCGTTTATGTTTTCTCATCCCAAATATAAGTTCAAAAAGAGTAAAAGTGGGACTATGATCTCACCTTGAGTGCAAGAGTTAATAAAGTACTTCAACAAGTAGACGCGTGCAAAGACAAAGCTAGTCTTGACCTAATCATATAGGTTGTATCAATAACGGTAAACACAAACGGTCAAAGATGTTCAATTAGTCCTATGGCTCGTTACGACTCGATTAATATAGCATGTGAATCAATTAGTCAAGTTTCATGCAAGATACAAGTATAGAATCATGTTAGAAAGATTGCATAATTAATTGGTTAAGTTTGACAAAAAGTCAAACTTGGTCGGGTCAAAGTCAACGAAAAAGTCAACATGTTCGGGTCGGGTCCCGGACTATTTTTCTATGCTAATTATTCATATACAAGTATATTAGAACAAGTTTCATGTGAATCGGAGGTCGGTAGCTAGTCAAACATTTCACGTGAAATGGGACAAAGAGGTCAGAATCTGACCAGGCCAATCCGCGCGCCGCGCGGGGATGGGGCGCGCCGCGCCATCATCTGGGCAGAGAATTCTGGCTAGTTTTTCAAAGTATGCACGAACCAAAACCTTTTCCAACCCAACTCTTGACCCGCAAACACTTATAATACCTATCATATATCGTTGGAAAGGTATTTTGACGAGGAATACAACTAAGCACTTATGGTCAAACAATAACATCATTTACAATAGCCGAAATCTCATCAAGCGAACAATAAAAGTCCATTTCCTAAGTTTCAAGTTCATCAATTGCATTTTGAGTTTCGGGAAACCAATTCACACATATGATATGCCGTTTTGAAGGTAATGAAGCATACATTACTACTAAACACTAACAATTAACATTCCATGACATTCAAGCATCCAAAAATTCATGTCAAGAACTATCAAACCCTAGTCAAACATCTCAAAATCAATAATCATGTTTTTGAAGTTTTCTTAATCAACCTACACATCAATTTGAAGCTAATGATGCTAGTAACACATTTAATACACGAACTTTAACAATTAAACAACTTTTAATCATCCAAAATCAAAGATTAAGCATGCAATTTTCATATTCAAGCTAGTTACACCAAAAACAACAAATCGAGCATACAAATTACATACACGACATCACAATGAGCCATAGACACTAATTAACACCCTTTTAAGTCAAGAACACAAATTTAAAGAAATCTAGTGTTTTAGAAATGTTACCCAAAATCGAAGTAGTTAGCATCAAATCGAAGAGGATGATGAGAGGATCAAGAATATGTAATTTATTTGGTTGCTAGCTCCCTAATCCGGATTTAGATGATGAATGAATGAATTTGGAAATTGGGTGTGTTCTTGCTAGAGAGAAAGAGAGAGAGAGTGAGAGGTGGTTGAATGGTGGTAATTGGGGTAGACTAGGTGACCTAGTCAACTAGTTTGCCCCGTGTCAATTTTAGTCCCTCGAGTTTGTAGTCGGGTGCGGAAAATACCTAAACGGAATATTTTAAAACGCGTATTAACGGGATATGTTATAAACATATAACGGAGTTTAAATTAGTATAACGGAAAAGAAAACGGAAAAAGGTGGGATGTTACATTACCTACTCCTTAAAAGAAATTTCGTCCCGAAATTTAAGTAGGCGTAGTAGTCGTTGTTTCTTCCTCGAGATCTTGCGTTTCTGAATTCACAAATAGATGAGGATACTTCCTTTGCATTTGATCTTGTCTTTCCCAAGTAAACTCGGGTCCTCTTTTGGCATCCCAACGAACCTTGAAAATCGGGATTCGGCTTTGTTTCAATGTCTTGACGGAGGTGTCCACAATTTCAACCGGTTCCTCCACAAAATGAAGTTTGTCATCCATAGTAAGTTCTTCGAGAGGGATGACGATATCGGGTTCGGCAAGACACTTTTTCAAGTTAGATACATGGAAGGTAGGATGAACGGAGTTCAATTGAGGCGGAAGATCTAAACGATAAGCAACGGTTCCAATACGCTCCAAGATTTCGAAAGGACCAATATACCGCGGATTTAGCTTCCCGCGTTTCCCAAAACGGATTACACCCTTCCAAGGTGCGACTTTTAACATTACTCGGTCACCGACTTGAAATTCAAGATCGTTGCGTCGTTTGTCGGTATAGCTCTTTTGACGACTTCGGGCCGTCCTAAGCCTATCTCGGATTTGAACGATTTTCTCGGTGGTTTCGTGAATGAGTTCGGGTCCGGTGATTTGCACGTCGCCTACCTCGGCCCAACAAAGAGGTGAACGACATTTGCGGCCATATAGCACCTCAAAAGGTGCGGCTTTAATACTCGCGTGATAACTATTGTTGTAAGAGAACTCGGCGAGAGGTAAGTGCTTGTCCCAAGCTTTTCCGAAATCAACCACGCAAGATCGTAACATGTCCTCTAAGGTTTGAATTGTACGTTCGCTTTGTCCATCGGTTTGAGGATGATATGCGGTGCTCATGTCTAAACGCGTTCCCAACGCTTCTTGCAATGTACGCCAAAATCTAGAAACGAAACGGCCATCTCGGTCGGAGATAATCGATAAAGGTACACCGTGTCGGGCTACGATCTCCTTAATGTAAAGTTGTGCAAGTTTCTCCATTTTGTCCGTTTCTTTCATGGCAAGGAAGTGTGCGGATTTGGTGAGACGGTCAACAATAACCCAAATGGTATCATAACCGCCCGTCGTTTTTGGTAGCTTGGTGATAAAATCCATCGTTATCCTTTCCCACTTCCATTGCGGGATTTCGGGTTGTTGAAGTAGTCCGGACGGTCTTTGGTGTTCGGCTTTGACTTTGGAACATGTCAAACACTTGGAAACATAAGTAGCTACGTCCCTTTTGATGTTCGGCCACCAATATAGTTGTTTAAGGTCGTGGTACATCTTATTGGCACCGGGGTGAATCGAGTATCGTGACTTATAGGCTTCATCTAAAATAAGGCTTCGTAGGTCCCCATAACTAGGCACCCAAATCCTTCCGGCGTAATATCGGAGTCCGGTCTCCCTAATTTCGAATCGAGAGACGAGAATGTTCAAGAGCTCGTGTGAAAGGTTTTCATCCTTGAGAGCCTCATCTTGGGCTACCCGGATTTGGCTATTAAGGTTTGTGTGGATGGTGATGTTTAAGGCTCGGACACGAAGAGGCACCGCTCTTTCTTTTCGACTTAAGGCATCGGCTACTACATTTGCCTTCCCGGGATGGTAACGAAGCTCGCAATCGTAATCGTTTAAGGTTTCAATCCACCTTCGTTGTCTCATGTTTAGTTGCTTTTGATCGAAAATGTGTTGGAGGCTTTTGTGGTCGGTAAAGATAGTACTCTTGGTCCCGTAAAGATAGTGTCTCCACATTTTAAGTGCAAAGACAACGGCTCCGAGTTCGAGATCATGTGTCGTATAGTTTCGTTCATGAATTTTGAGTTGTCGAGAAGCATAAGCAATGACTTTCGTTCGTTGCATCAATACACACCCAAAACCATGTTTCGAGGCATCACAATATACAACAAAGTCATCATTGCCTTCGGGAAGTGACAAGATAGGAGCGGTGGTTAGCTTCGTTTTCAAGATTTGGAATGCGGATTCATGTTCGGTCGCCCAGATGAATTTCTTTCCCTTGTGAGTCAATGCGGTTAGAGGGCGTGCAACCAAAGAGAAGTTTTCGATGAATCTACGATAGTACCCGGCGAGACCCAAAAATTGACGAATGTGAGTAGGAGTAGTAGGAGTCTCCCATTTGCTAATGGCTTCGATTTTCGTTGGATCGACTTTAATACCTTGGTCACTTACAACATGACCAAGAAATTGAACTTCCTTTAACCAAAATTCACACTTGGAGAATTTGGCATAGAGTTGTTCTTGTCTTAAAAGTTCAAGCACAAGTCGGAGATGTTGTTCGTGCTCTTCTTCATTTTTAGAATAGATCAATATGTCATCGATGAACACAATAACGAATTTATCGAGATACGGTTTGCACACGCGGTTCATAAGGTCCATGAACACCGCCGGTGCGTTAGTGAGACCAAATGGCATGACAAGGAATTCATAACTACCATAACGAGTTCGGAAAGCGGTTTTGGAGACATCTTCCCCCTTAACCCTCAATTGATGATAACCCGAGCGGAGATCGATTTTCGAATATACACAAGACCCTTGTAGTTGATCAAAGAGGTCATCGATGCGAGGAAGAGGATATCGGTTCTTAACTGTCAATTTATTTAGTTCACGATAATCAATGCACATTCGTAGGGATTCGTCTTTCTTTTTAACAAACAAAATCGGAGCGCCCCAAGGTGAATGGCTAGGTTGGATAAAACCACGATCAAGTAGTTCTCGGATTTGACTTTGCAATTCTTGCATTTCAGATGGAGCGAGTCTATATGGTGCACGCGCTACGGGTGCGGCTCCCGGAATAAGATCGATTTGGAATTCAACCGGTCGATGAGGCGGAAGACCCGGCAATTCGTCGGGAAATACATCGGAATAGTCACTAACAATTGGTACATCATCGATGTGCTTCTCATCGGACTCGACTTTCTTAACGTGAGCAAGGATCGCAAAACAACCCTTACGGAGTAGTTTTCTAACTTTAATACACGAAACGAGGTTGAGTCCGGTGCAACTCTTATCGCCATAGACGATCAAAGGTTCACCATTCTCGATAGGAATTCGGATTGCGTTAAGATCACAAAGAATGTGAGATTTCGTTTTGACTAACCAATTCATACCGATTATTACATCAAAGCTTCCTAGTTCCATGGGTATCAAGTCAATTTCAAATTCCTTACCCAAAATGTTCAAAGTACACCCCCGGTAATATGTGTCGGCACTTAAGAGTTTTCCGTCGGCCACTTCGATGGAATAAGTAGTATCTAAAGGGTGTGGTGGAGTGCAAAGGGTAGGAGCTAAAGTCTTGGACACAAAACATTTATCGGCACCCGAATCGAATAAGCAAGTAACATAAGAGTTGTTGAGAAGAAACGTACCCGTGACTAGTTCATTGTCATCTCGGGCTTCCTCGGTGTTGATGTTAAGGCTCGGCCTCGGTTGTTGGGGTTGGCTTTCTTCTTTGGGCATGCATTTCTATAATGACCCGTTTGACCACATTCGTAACAAGTGCCCGTCTTTGGTGCATTGGGCCACTTTCGAGCAACGGGAGTGGCACTTTTACAATCGTTGGCCTTATGACCAACTCCTTGGCACCGGTGGCAAATTAACTTGCCACATTCACCAAAGTGATGTTTGTTGCATTTGTTGCAAAGAGGTAGGTTCCCGGCATAACCCCTCTTGCCGTCGTTGTTGAAGGGCTTTTTGGTGAAGGTGTTGTTGTTGTAGTTGGTTGATGGAGTGGCTTCCCATTTCCTTTTGTTGCCACCCGACTTGTCCTCGGTCTTAGGAGCCGGCACTATGATTTCGTCAACCGTTTCAATTAGTTGGCGAGCCATGTTCATAGCGGCTTGATGAGTAGTGGGTTTGGATGACATCACCCCTTGTTTGATGCTTTTTGGAAGACCGAGCATGTAGAGCTCAATCTTTTGAGATTCGGGGTTAACAAGATTAGGACACATCAAGGATAGTTCGGCGAAGCGTTGATTATAAGCTTTAAGATCGTTTCCGACCGCTTTCAAAGCTCTTAGTTCTTCCTCAAGCTTTCGGGTTTCTTCGCGCGGAAAATATTCAACAATCATCTTTTCCTTTAGATCGGCCCAAGAGAGGGCATGAGCTTCATCGGTACCCACCGATTGAACATAGGTGTTCCACCATGTTAAAGCAATTCCGGAGAAAGTGTGAGTGGAGTATTTGACCTTGTCTTGATCCCGGCAACCGCTTATGCTAAAGACGGCCTCGGTTTGTTCAAACCAACGAGTAAGCACAACCGGTCCCCCGGTTCCATCATAAGTGTGGGGTTTGCACCCCATGAAAGCTTTGTAGGAGCACCCTTCGCTAGAGTTATCGGCTCCTTGGTTGTTGTTGTTGTTGTTGTTGTGGTTGTTATTATTATTGTTGTTGGATGAGTGACCGGCTATGGCCGCATCTACGGCGGTGGCTATCATCCGTTCGAGAGCTTGTTCGGGAGTTTCATTGCGGCGTACACGACGAGGAGCCATTGTTCCTTCAAGACACAAGAATACCATTGATTAGTATTCTCAATAATACTAACCGTGATATAGAATAAAGGTAAAGAGAAGTTTTTCCTCGACTCGCCTTAAATTCTTTATGTCATAATGTCGGAACGTTCATATGAGTCACCGTAATATAATCCCGGAAATTATATTACCCTGATTCATATGTGCATTCGACATCATTTCATATAGTCAAGGTGGCGCGTCAATCAAATTAAACAACGTGAGATTAAGATGAACTAAGAGTAGATATGAGTAGAAGCGTTCGAGTATAAATGCACAAGTAGTCAAGTAATTCCTACTTCAAGTCTATATGCCGGTTGTAGTCTAGACTCACCAATGTACCCTATGACTCGGGGTTGACACTAATGAACTCTAAATCCCTACAACCAACGCTCTGATACCATCTGTAGCGACCCGACCAAATCATCATTGACGGCGCCGTCTACTTAGGTCCCGTTACGTGGTCATAAGTCTTTAAAACAACGTTTGACCAAAAGATATGTCGCATTCATTTCAAATGTAAAGGTTGTTCAAGTTTACAAGAATAGTTCCACCACAAGTTACGATACAAAGTTTTAAGTACAAATGAAACTTATGCGACACAATTTAAAAGTATCCAAAAGACGCTCCATGTATGCATATATACTCGACATCCAATGCAAGTATCAAAATAATGAGCGGAAGCATGTATCATGTATCGTTCAAGGACCTGAGAAAAACATAGAAATCTGTCAACGAAAACGTTGGTGAAATCATAGGTTTAAGTAAGTAAGTACAAGTGAACCACAAGATTTGCATCAAAGAAATAATAGTAATACATTCCAAAAGTTTGTTTCACGAGCACCCAATTATCAAAGCTTAACATTCCATCCATTGTATACCCCATCCATAGTGCTAGAACAAACACTGATTCTCGAAAATATATTTCATCCGTAGACGGTAGCGAACCGTCAAAGATGAGGGTTGTCAACCCATATGGCCATATAACATAAGTTCTCGCTTACACCCGGCAAGTGTAACTAATGATAATCGAATTGAGGATTTTTGTTCTAAACTCGTATGTAGAATGTTTGTTTTCCCGTTCTTGTGTTCACTTAGTTCAAAAGAATCGTTTATGTTTTCTCATCCCAAATATAAGTTCAAAAAGAGTAAAAGTGGGACTATGATCTCACCTTGAGTGCAAGAGTTAATAAAGTACTTCAACAAGTAGACGCGTGCAAAGACAAAGCTAGTCTTGACCTAATCATATAGGTTGTATCAATAACGGTAAACACAAACGGTCAAAGATGTTCAATTAGTCCTATGGCTCGTTACGACTCGATTAATATAGCATGTGAATCAATTAGTCAAGTTTCATGCAAGATACAAGTATAGAATCATGTTAGAAAGATTGCATAATTAATTGGTTAAGTTTGACAAAAAGTCAAACTTGGTCGGGTCAAAGTCAACGAAAAAGTCAACATGTTCGGGTCGGGTCCTGGACTATTTTTCTATGCTAATTATTCATATACAAGTATATTAGAACAAGTTTCATGTGAATCGGAGGTCGGTAGCTAGTCAAACATTTCACGTGAAATGGGACAAAGAGGTCAGAATCTGACCAGGCCAATCCGCGCGCCGCGCGGGGATGGGGCGCGCCGCGCCATCATCTGGGCAGAGAATTCTGGCTAGTTTTTCAAAGTATGCACGAACCAAAACCTTTTCCAACCCAACTCTTGACCCGCAAACACTTATAATACCTATCATATATCGTTGGAAAGGTATTTTGACGAGGAATACAACTAAGCACTTATGGTCCAACAATAACATCATTTACAATAGCCGAAATCTCATCAAGCGAACAATAAAAGTCCATTTCCTAAGTTTCAAGTTCATCAATTGCATTTTGAGTTTCGGGAAACCAATTCACACATATGATATGCCGTTTTGAAGGTAATGAAGCATACATTACTACTAAACACTAACAATTAACATTCCATGACATTCAAGCATCCAAAAATTCATGTCAAGAACTATCAAACCCTAGTCAAACATCTCAAAATCAATAATCATGTTTTTGAAGTTTTCTTAATCAACCTACACATCAATTTGAAGCTAATGATGCTAGTAACACATTTAATACATGAACTTTAACAATTAAACAACTTTTAATCATCCAAAATCAAAGATTAAGCAAGCAATTTTCATATTCAAGCTAGTTACACCAAAAACAACAAATCGAGCATACAAATTACATACACGACATCACAATGAGCCATAGACACTAATTAACACCCTTTTAAGTCAAGAACACAAATTTAAAGAAATCTAGTGTTTTAGAAATGTTACCCAAAATCGAAGTAGTTAGCATCAAATCGAAGAGGATGATGAGAGGATCAAGAATATGTAATTTATTTGGTTACTAGCTCCCTAATCCGGATTTAGATGATGAATGAATGAATTTGGAAATTGGGTGTGTTCTTGCTAGAGAGAAAGAGAGAGAGAGTGAGAGGTGGTTGAATGGTGGTAATTGGGGTAGACTAGGTGACCTAGTCAACTAGTTTGCCCCGTGTCAATTTTAGTCCCTCGAGTTTGTAGTCGGGTGCGGAAAATACCTAAACGGAATATTTTAAAACGCGTATTAACGGGAGATGTTATAAACATATAACGGAGTTTAAATTAGTATAACGGAAAAGAAAACGGAAAAAGGTGGGATGTTACAAACATGGTGGAATACCTATCTAGAGCAAGTGGGACAAGACGATGCGTACGCACTACCGTGGTCAGCATTCAAGCACTTGATGAACGAGAAGTACCGTCCCAGAACCGAGGTCAATAAGCTCAAGACAGAACTTAGAGGGTTACGAACCCAAGGATTTGATATTACCAAGTACGAAAGACGATTCACAGAATTGTGCCTATTGTGTCCGGGAGCATTCGAAGATGAGGAAGAGAAGATCGACGCGTTTGTGAAAGGATTACCGGAAAGAATCCAAGAAGATATAAGTTCACACGAGCCCGCCTCCATACAACAGGCATGTAGAATGGCTCACAAACTAGTGAACCAGATTGAAGAAAGAATTAAAGAACAGACTGCTGAAGAGGCCAATGTGAAGCAAGTCAAAAGAAAGTGGGAGGAAAACGGTGATAAGAATCATCAATACAACAACAACAGCAATTATAACAATAATCGCAACAACTATCCTAACAATCGCAACATCAATCGCAACTACAACAAACGGCCCAACAACAACAACAACAACAACAACATCAACCACAACAATCATCTTAACAACAATAATAACCGCAACAACAACAACAATCAGAAGCAGCTATGCCAAAGGTGTGAAAAGTATCACTCAGGGTTCTGCACCAAATTTTGCAACAAGTGTAAAAGAAATGGTCATAGCGCGGCGAAGTGTGATGTCTACGGACCAGGGGTTAACAGAACGAAAGGAACAAATGGTGTCGGAATGAGTAATGGTGGAGCAAGTAGTGTCGGAGCAAGTTATGCCAATGTAGTTTGTTATAAATGTGGAAAACCGGGCCACATTATTAGAAATTGCCCGAACCAGGAGAACAAGAATGGACAAGGCCGCGGAAGAGTTTTCAATATTAATGCGGCAGAGGCACAGGAAGACCCGGAGCTTGTTACGGGTACGTTTCTTATTGACAATAAATCTGCTTACGTTTTATTTGATTCGGGTGCGGATAGAAGCTATATGAGTAGAGATTTTTGTGCTAAATTAAGTTGTCCATTGACGCCTTTGGATAGTAAATTTTTACTCGAATTAGCAAATGGTAAATTAATTTCAGCAGATAATATATGCCGGAATCGAGAAATTAAACTGGTTAGCGAAACATTTAAGATTGATTTGATACCAGTAGAGTTAGGGAGTTTTGATGTGATAATAGGTATGGACTGGTTGAAAGAAGTGAAAGCAGAGATCGTTTGTTACAAAAATGCAATTCGCATTAAACGAGAAAAAGGAAAACCCTTAATGGTGTACGGAGAAAAGGGCACCACGAAGCTACATCTTATTAGTAATTTGAAGGCACAAAAACTAATAAGAAAAGGTTGCTATGCTGTTCTAGCACACGTCGAGAAAGTACAAACTAAAGAAAAGAGCATCAATGATGTTCCCATTGCAAAAGAATTTCCCGATGTATTTCCGAAAGAATTACCGGGATTACCACCACATCGATCCGTTGAATTTCAAATAGATCTTGTACCAGGAGCTGCACCAATAGCTCGTGCTCCTTACAGACTCGCACCCAGCGAGATGAAAGAATTGCAAAGCCAATTACAAGAACTTTTAGAGCGTGGTTTCATTCGACCAAGCACATCACCGTGGGGAGCTCCTGTTTTGCTTGTCAAGAAGAAAGATGGTACATTCAGGTTGTGTATCGACTACCGAGAGTTGAACAAACTTACCATCAAGAACCGCTACCCACTACCGAGAATCGACGACTTATTTGATCAACTACAAGGCTCGTCTGTTTATTCAAAGATTGACTTACGTTCCGGGTATCATCAAATGCGGGTGAAAGAAGATGATATTCCAAATACTGCTTTCAGAACACGTTATGGTCATTATGAGTTTATGGTCATGCCGTT
Source organism: Rutidosis leptorrhynchoides (assembly GCF_046630445.1). Lineage (NCBI taxonomy): Eukaryota > Viridiplantae > Streptophyta > Magnoliopsida > Asterales > Asteraceae > Rutidosis > Rutidosis leptorrhynchoides. Next base: position 208,289,126 of record NC_092336.1, on the reverse strand, counting down.
TGGTTTAACTAATGCACCAGGTGTGTTCATGGACCTTATGAACCGAGTGTGTGGACCATACCTTGACAAGTTTGTCATTGTTTTCATTGATGACATACTTATTTACTCAAAGAATGACCAAGAACACGGTGAACATTTGAGAAAGGTGTTAGAAGTATTGAGGAAGGAAGAATTGTACGCTAAGTTTTCAAAGTGTGCATTTTGGTTGGAAGAAGTTCAATTCCTCGGTCACATAGTGAACAAAGAAGGTATTAAGGTGGATCCGGCAAAGATAGAAACTGTTGAAAAGTGGGAAACCCCGAAAACTCTGAAACACATACGCCAGTTTTTAGGACTAGCTGGTTACTATAGAAGGTTCATCCAAGACTTTTCCAGAATAGCAAAACCCTTGACTGCATTAACGCATAAAGGGAAGAAATTTGAATGGAATGATGAACAAGAGAAAGCGTTTCAGTTATTGAAGAAAAAGCTAACTACGGCACCTATATTGTCATTGCCTGAAGGGAATAATGATTTTGTGATTTATTGTGACGCATCAAAGCAAGGTCTCGGTTGTGTATTAATGCAACGAACGAAGGTGATTGCTTATGCGTCTAGACAATTGAAGATTCACGAACAAAATTATACGACGCATGATTTGGAATTAGGCGCGGTTGTTTTTGCATTAAAGACTTGGAGGCACTACTTATATGGGGTCAAAAGTATTATATATACCGACCACAAAAGTCTTCAACACATATTTAATCAGAAACAACTGAATATGAGGCAGCGTAGGTGGATTGAATTATTGAATGATTACGACTTTGAGATTCGTTACCACCCGGGGAAGGCAAATGTGGTAGCCGATGCCTTGAGCAGGAAGGACAGAGAACCCATTCGAGTAAAATCTATGAATATAATGATTCATAATAACATTACTACTCAAATAAAGGAGGCGCAACAAGGAGTTTTAAAAGAGGGAAATTTAAAGGATGAAATACCCAAAGGATCGGAGAAGCATCTTAATATTCAGGAAGACGGAACCCGGTATAGGGCTGAAAGGATTTGGGTACCAAAATTTGGAGATATGAGAGAAATGGTACTTAGAGAAGCTCATAAAACCAGATACTCAATACATCCTGGAACGGGGAAGATGTACAAGGATCTCAAGAAACATTTTTGGTGGCCGGGTATGAAAGCCGATGTTGCTAAATACGTAGGAGAATGTTTGACGTGTTCTAAGGTCAAAGCTGAGCATCAGAAACCATCAGGTCTACTTCAACAACCCGAAATCCTGGAATGGAAATGGGAAAACATTACCATGGATTTCATCACTAAATTGCCAAGGACTGCAAGTGGTTTTGATACTATTTGGGTAATAGTTGATCGTCTCACCAAATCAGCACACTTCCTACCAATAAGAGAAGATGACAAGATGGAGAAGTTAGCACGACTGTATTTGAAGGAAGTCGTCTCCAGACATGGAATACCAATCTCTATTATCTCTGATAGGGATGGCAGATTTATTTCAAGATTCTGGCAGACATTACAGCAAGCATTAGGAACTCGTCTAGACATGAGTACTGCCTATCATCCACAAACTGATGGGCAGAGCGAAAGGACGATACAAACGCTTGAAGACATGCTACGAGCATGTGTTATTGATTTCGGAAACAGTTGGGATCGACATCTACCGTTAGCAGAATTTTCCTACAACAACAGCTACCATTCAAGCATTGAGATGGCGCCGTTTGAAGCACTTTATGGTAGAAAGTGCAGGTCTCCGATTTGTTGGAGTGAAGTGGGGGATAGACAGATTACGGGTCCGGAGATTATACAAGAAACTACCGAGAAGATCATCCAAATTCAACAACGGTTGAAAACCGCCCAAAGTCGACAAAAGAGCTACGCTGACATTAAAAGAAAAGATATAGAATTTGAAATTGGAGAGATGGTCATGCTTAAAGTTGCACCTTGGAAAGGCGTTGTTCGATTTGGTAAACGAGGGAAATTAAATCCAAGGTATATTGGACCATTCAAGATTATTGATCGTGTCGGACCAGTAGCTTACCGACTAGAGTTACCTCAACAACTCGCGGCTGTACATAACACTTTCCACGTCTTGAATTTGAAGAAATGTTTTGCTAAAGAAGATCTCACTATTCTGTTAGATGAAATCCAAATCAACGAAAAACTTCAATTCATCGAAGAACCCGTCGAAATAATGGATCGTGAGGTTAAAAGACTTAAGCAAAACAAGATACCAATTGTTAAGGTTCGATGGAATGCTTGTAGAGGACCCGAGTTCACCTGGGAGCGTGAAGATCAGATGAAGAAGAAATACCCGCATCTATTTCCAGAAGATTCGTCAACACCTTCAACAGCTTAAAATTTCGGGACGAAATTTATTTAACGGGTAGGTACTGTAGTGACCCGAACTTTTCCATATTTATATATATTAATTGAGATTGATATTTACATGATTAAATGTTTCCAACATGTTAAGCAATCAAACTTGTTAAGACTTGATTAATTGAAATATGTTTCATATAGACAATTGACCACCCAAGTTGACTGGTGATTCACGAACGTTAAAACTTGTAAAAACTATATGATGACATATATATGGATATATATATAGTTAACATGATACTATGATAAGTAAATATATCATTAAGTATATTAACAATGAACTACATATGTAAAAACAAGACTACTAACTTAATGATTTTTAAACGAGACATATATGTAACGATTATCGTTGTAAAGACATTTAATGTATATATATCATATTAAGAGATATTCATACATGATAATATCATGATAATATAATAATTTAAAATCTCATTTGATATTATAAACATTGGGTTAACAACATTTAACAAGATCGTTAACCTAAAGGTTTCAAAACAACACTTACATGTAACGACTAACGATGACTTAACGACTCAGTTAAAATGTATACACATGTAGTGTTTTAATATGTATTTATACACTTTTGAAAGACTTCAATACACTTATCAAAATACTTCTACTTAACAAAAATGCTTACAATTACATCCTCGTTCAGTTTCATCAACAATTCTACTCGTATGCACCTGTATTCGTACTCGTACAATACACAGCTTTTAGATGTATGTACTATTGGTATATACACTCCAATGATCAGCTCTTAGCAGCCCATGTGAGTCACCTAACACATGTGGGAACCATAATATGGCAACTAGCATGAAATATCTCATAAAATTACAAAAAATATGAGTAATCATTCATGACTTATTTACATGAAAACAAAATTACATATCCTTTTTATCTAATCCATACACCAACGACCAAAAACACCTACAAACACTTTCATTCTTCAATTTTCTTCATCTAATTGATCTCTCTCAAGTTCTATCTTCAAGTTCTAAGTGTTCTTCATAAATTCCAAAAGTTCTAGTTTCATAAAATCAAGAATACTTTCAAGTTTGCTAGCTCACTTCCAATCTTGTAAGGTGATCATCCAACCTCAAGAAATCTTTGTTTCTTACAGTAGGTTATCATTCTAATACAAGGTAATAATCATATTCAAACTTTGGTTCAATTTCTATAACTATAACAATCTTATTTCAAGTGATGATCTTACTTGAACTTGTTTTCGTGTCATGATTCTGCTTCAAGAACTTCGAGCCATCCAAGGATCCATTGAAGCTAGATACATTTTTCTCTTTTCCAGTAGGTTTATCCAAGGAACTTAAGGTAGTAATGATGTTCATAACATCATTCGATTCATACATATAAAGCTATCTTATTCGAAGGTTTAAACTTGTAATCACTAGAACATAGTTTAGTTAATTCTAAACTTGTTCGCAAACAAAAGTTAATCCTTCTAACTTGACTTTTAAAATCAACTAAACACATGTTCTATATCTATATGATATGCTAACTTAATGATTTAAAACCCGGAAACACGAAAAACACCGTAAAACCGGATTTACGCCGTCGTAGTAACACCGCGGGCTGTTTTGGGTTAGTTAATTAAAAACTATGATAAACTTTGATTTAAAAGTTGTTATTATGAGAAAATGATTTTTATTATGAACATGAAACTATATCCAAAAATTATGGTTAAACTCAAAGTGGAAGTATGTTTTCTAAAATGGTCATCTAGACGTCGTTCTTTCGACTGAAATGACTACCTTTACAAAAACGACTTGTAAATTATTTTTCCGACAATAAACCTATACTTTTTCTGTTTAGATTCATAAAATAGAGTTCAATATGAAACCATAGCAATTTGATTCACTCAAAACGGATTTAAAATGAAGAAGTTATGGGTAAAACAAGATTGGATAATTTTTCTCATTTTAGCTACGTGAAAATTGGTAACAAATCTATTCCAACCATAACTTAATCAACTTGTATTGTATATTATGTAATCTTGAGATACCATAGACACGTATACAACGTTTCGACCTATCATGTCGACACATCTATATATATTTCAGAACAACCATAGACACTCTATATGTGAATGTTGGAGTTAGCTATACAGGGTTGAGGTTGATTCCAAAATATATATAGTTTGAGTTGTGATCAATACTGAGATACGTATACACTGGGTCGTGGATTGATTCAAGATAATATTTATCGATTTATTTCTGTACATCTAACTGTGGACAACTAGTTGTGGGTTATTAACGAGGACAGCTGACTTAATAAACTTAAAACATCAAAATATATTAAAAGTGTTGTAAATATATTTTGAACATACTTTGATATACATGTATATATTGTTATAGGTTCGTGAATCAACCAGTGGCCAAGTCTTACTTCCCGACGAAGTAAAAATCTGTGAAAGTGAGTTATAGTCCCACTTTTAAAATCTAATATTTTTGGGATGAGAATACATGCAGGTTTTATAAATGATTTACAAAATAGACACAAGTACGTGAAACTACATTCTATGGTTGAATTATCAAAATCGAATATGCCCTTTTTTATTAAGTCTGGTAATCTAAGAATTAGGGAACAGACACCCTAATTGACGCGAATCCTAAAGATAGATCTATTGGGCCTAACAAACCCCATCCAAAGTACCGGATGCTTTAGTACTTCGAAATTTATATCATATCCGAAGGGTGTCCCGGAATGATGGGGATATTCTTATATATGCATCTTGTTAATGTCGGTTACCAGGTGTTCACCATATGAATGATTTTTATCTCTATGTATGGGATGTGTATTGAAATATGAAATCTTGTGGTCTATTATTATGATTTGATATATATAGGTTAAACCTATAACTCACCAACATTTTTGTTGACGTTTTAAGCATGTTTATTCTCAGGTGATTATTAAGAGCTTCCGCTGTCGCATACTTAAATAAGGACGAGATTTGGAGTCCATGCTTGTATGATATTGTGTAAAAACTGCATTCAAGAAACTTATTTTGCTGTAACATATTTGTATTGTAAACCATTATGTAATGGTCGTGTGTAAACAGGATATTTTAGATTATCATTATTTGATAATCTACGTAAAGCTTTTTAAACCTTTATTGATGAAATAAAGCTTATGGTTTGTTTTAAAATGAATGCAGTCTTTGAAAAACGTCTCATATAGAGGTCAAAACCTCGCAACGAAATCAATTAATATGGAACGTTTTTAATCAATAAGAACGGGACATTTCAAGTGAAGTCAACATTTCAAAATAATGATGTTTTGAAACAATTTGATGCAATTTCACTATGTGACGACCCGGAAATTTCTGACCAAATTTAAACTTAATCTTATTATGATCTGACACGATAAGCAAAGTCTATTAAACCGAGTCTCAAAAGGTTTGAACTATTTTTTTATTAATGCATTTGACCTCGACTATTCCCGAGGATTCACGAATAAATTGTTTGTAAATAATTATGTATATATATATATATATATATATATATATATATAAATGTAGGTATATATAATAATTTGAAATTATAAAATATAATTTAAACATTAGAATTAAAAATGTAAAATAAGATACAAAATAATTAAGGGTAATTTAAAATGAACCTATATATATATATATATATATATATATATATATATATATATATATATATATATATATATATATATATATATATATATGTAGGTATATATAATAATTTGAAATTATAAAATATAATTTAAACATTAGAATTAAAAATGTAAAATAAGATACAAAATAATTAAGGGTAATTTAAAATGAACCTATATATATATATATATATATATATATATATATATATATATATATATATATATATATATATATATATATAAATATAAATGTAGGTATATATAATAATTTGAAATTATAAAATATAATTTAAACATTAGAATTAAAAATGTAAAATAAGATACAAAATAATTAAGAGTAATTTAAAATGAACCTACATATATATATATATATATATATATATATATATATATATATATATATATATATATATATATATATATATATATATATATATATATATATATATATATATATATATATATATATATGATCTCTAGGTATAATTATTATTATAAGTATATTATAATATATATAAAATTTATAAATAATAAATATTCAATAAAAGTTACTATATAATATATTATATGATTAATAAATAATACATATTTAATAATATATAATACAAGTTAAAATATAGTTATTATATTGAAATTATTATTACTTTCATTATTATCATTAATAACAGATTTGATACATGTAATATGTTATATTCTTATTATTATTAGTATTATTATGTTTATCATTATTGTTATTTATAAGATTATCATACTATCATATCATCACTTTTATTATTATTTTTATCAATATTATTACTATTAAAGTTATCATTATTAAAGTTACTAAAAATTCTCATTTTTAGTATCATTATTACTTTTATCATTATTATTATTATTATAATTAGTAGTATTATTCGATATTATTATTATTATTATTAAGTTATTAGTACTTTTATTATTAGTAATAATTTACATCATATTATTATTAATCTAATTATATTTATAAGTCAGTATTTTTAAATCCGATAAAACCAGATTTATTAATTTGATATGTACAAGTATTATTATTAATATTGATGTTAATATTAATATTATTTCTATTATTATTATTATTATTATTATTATTATTAATTGTTTCATTAATATTAGATACTAATATTTGTATAATTAATATTAGTATGTTTCTTTAAGTATTTAATATACAAATACATATATATTTGATATATGATTATACAAATATATATATATATATATATATATATATATATATATATATATATATATATATATATATATATATATATGTATATATATATAATTATATATATAAATACAAATACATATATATATATATATATATATATAAATATATAAAATACCGTATGTATATAAATACAAATAATATACGTATTCGGTTTCCTATCCTTATCAAAGTGTTCCCTAAATTGATTTATAATTGTAATCTGGTACAAATTAGCATCAATTAGTCACATAAGCAAACGAAATCAAAATTGGTCGATTGTTTCTTTTTCTTAAAGTCCTTCTGACAGAATAATCTTTTTGTCGAGCAAATTCAGCTACAAAACAAGTTTAAACGATTCTGATTACATTATTTGAACTCAATTATACTCTATAAAATCTGTGTTTCAATTCAATACGTGAAAACAAAACAAAAATTATAGAAAATAAACTAACGACCCCTGTTCTTGACCAAAAATCATAAAAGCTCGATTTCGTATAAATTTTAAAAATCCTTAAATGCAATTGTGTTTGAAATATCCTATTCAAACTCTCTGCAAAGTTTCAAATCTCAATTTCAATTATCAAGTTCGAATTTTGAGGTCAAAGTTTAGGATTAAAAAGTCAAACCGTATGAACTTGGATTAAATTCGAATTACATGTTGTAATTCATGCTCAATTGTGGATTTAAAAAGGTTCTATGAAGGATTTTCAACATATTTCATGTTGAAGTCGTTATCTAAACATGTCTGGATTTTAAAACCACCATTTGAGTTCTTACTTTTCAAAACGATACTTCTGCTGGTCAAATTTTAAATTTTAATTTCTGATTCTGTTGAAACATCACATTCTAATCGATGTTGCTTCAATAATACGTTCTAAATGAAACACTTAAATTGAAGTCTAGTTTGGTTTTTGGTCTTCTGGTCGAATCGGTCATGAAAAAGAAGATGAAACGGTTATGGCGGGTTATATAGTTCAGGAATGGAATTTAAACAAAAAAATAGACTAGATCGAATGGTAAATGGTGTAGATGGGTTATCAAGAGGTCTCGAGTTCGAAGCTGGGAAGTGGCGTTTTTTTTCTAACTTTTCTTCAAAGGTTCTATTTTATTATCATTATTATTTTTATTATTATCATTATTATCATTATTATTATTATTATTATTATTATTATTATTATTATTATTATTATTATTATTATTATTATTATTATTATTATTATTATTATTATTATTATTATTATTATTATTATTATTATTATTATTATTATTTTTATTGTTATTGTTATTATTAGTTATTGTTATTATCACAAGTATATTAGTTATTAGTATTATTATTTTTACTAATAGAAGTAGTAGTTACCCTTTTATTATTATTAGCATAATTATAATTACAAATACGATTATTATTATTATTATTATTATTATTATTATTATTATTGTTATTACTAATATTATTATCATTACTAGTATTATTATTAAGTAGTATTATTACTAATACTATCATTATTATTATTATTATTATTAAGTATGAATATCACTATTAGCATTGTTATTATTGAAAATTATAATCATTATTTTGAAAGACATTATCATTATTATTTTTATCACTATTATTATTACTACTATAATTAATATTATTACCAATATTATTATAATTAATATTACCATTATAATCAAATACAACCTTTATTATTATTAAGATATAATATATAAATCTGTTCGATTACAATTATATGTGTTAATATATATACAAATGATATAGGTTCGTGAATCCGAGGCCAACCTTGCATTTGTTCAATGCCATCATATGCTTAATTACTACGAAAAACAATATGTGAGTTTCATTTGCTCCCTTTTTAAATGCTTTTGCAATATATATTTTTGGGACTGAAAATACATGCGCTGCTTTTATAAATGTTTGACGAAATAGACACAAGTACTCAAAACTACATTCTATGGTTGGATTATTAAACCGAATATCACCCCTTTTAGCTTGGTAACCTAAGAATTAGGCAGACGAGAGGTTCTGTTCCTAATTGACGCGAATCCTAAAGGTAGATCTATTGGGCCTAACAACCCCCATCCAGGTTATGGATGCTTTAGTACTTCAATTTTATACAGACGAGAGGTTCTGTATTTACAGACGAGAGGTTCTGTATGTTTGGGGATATTCTAGATGCATTTTGTTAATGTCGGTTACCAGGTGTTCAATTCATACGAATGATTTTATCTTTATGCAGACGAGAGGTTCTGTTTATAGTTATGAAAATCTTGTGGTCTATTAAAATTATGGAAATGATCGATTATGATAAACTAATGAACTCACCAACCTTTTGGTTGACACTTTAAAGCATGTTTATTCTCAGGATTGAAAGAAATCTTCCGCTGTATATTTGCTCAATTTAAAGATATTACTTGGAGTAATTCATGGCATATTTCAAAAGACATTGCATTCAAGTCATTGAGTTCAGTAAAGATTATGATTAAGTAAATGACAGATTAGATCATTTATAGTTGGATATCATGAAATGGTATGCATGCCTGTCAACTTTCGATGTAATGAAAGTTTGTCTTTTAAAACGAATGCAATCTTTGTAAAATGTATCATATAGAGGTCAAATACCTCGGAATGTAATCATATGTTATTGTATTCGTTCTTATGGATTAGGCCGGGTCTTTACATGTGGTATCAGAGCGGTGGTCTTAGCGAACCAGGTCTGCATTAGTGTGTCTTACTGATAGTTGTTAGGATGCATTAGTGAGTCTGGACTTCGACCTTAGTTGCATGTCAAAAGTTTTTGCTTATCATTTCTTATCGAAAATTACCTGCTTATCATTCTTAAGTCTAGACACATCTTACTGCATTGATTGCATGAATAGTATATAGACAAAATTCATATCTTACCGTATCTGCTAATTCATATCTTAGCGTATCTGTTACTGTAAACTTTTCCTGACATATTCCGTAAATTCTTCCGTAATCTACGAAATCTTTTATTCTATATATATAGATATTCCATGTAAGTAGAATACCATCCGATAGCCAGGAATCATTTCATATCGAAAAATCTTTTATTCAATCGTACAAAATGGAACTCTCCACTAGTTCAAGTCCCTCAAATTCCGATATGGAGTTTCACTCAAGCTCCGAAAGCAGAGTGACCGGAATGGACCAAGCAATCAGCCATCATCTATTCTGGATGAATTGGGGATGGGTTCGTAGTCTACTTAATCATTGGAGACAAGAAGAAGGTGATCCCTTCCATCCACTACATTCCCCACTTGGCGAAGAACCTGAAGCAATTACCGGCAAACCTGTTCGTAATACCATTTTCTCTCTCATTTCCAGAGTATCTCGTCACGATTATATACTATCTCAGATTCTAGATCTTATCCACCCGTTCGTCCGAACCACCGATCATCCCGGAGTAATACAAGAAGTCAACGAGCTTCGCGCTCGAGTTATCAATTTGGAGAATATGGTGCAAAACTTACCAGCTTCAGCAACATCACCATCACCAACAGTACCACCAACAACCCATGTTTCAACATCACATGCCTCAACATCTCATTCGGTACCTCAAGTATAATCATCATTTTACATGACGTTCTACATCCTTTATCTTCGTTCGACACGATGATTATGTAATCTCTAATGTTTTAGAGATTATGTATTCTAGTTCTAACGGTGAATCAAATGAGTCTAATATTATATTAACTCATTAAATCCGTATTACATATAAAGGAAATATACATACATATATTTTCATAAAGACTGTAATAATAATTTTCTTGTACAAAATATTAATTGTGAAAATTTTAACGGGTAGGTAATGCCCGAGGAATATTTAAGTTCATAATTAATATGTTACATCCTTCGATTCTGATTCAGTAATCATCAACTATACTCACTACTTTCACAACAATATACATTCTTTCATAGAAATCAAAACAACCATACTCATTCAAATTCAATTGAATATTCTGATCTTAACATATCAGAATCCAAGTCGAGATATAACCAATATCATCACTCTTAAATCCCTACAAGCTATACTTTGACATCAAAACTGTGAAAGGAAATCACTTCTATTCATAGAACCCAGAAAATATTTGTATCATTCAAAACCCTAGAACATTATATGTATATTAATGATTACAATCAGTGTTCAAACCCTTCGAAATTCCTGAAGATGTAGTGACCCGAACTTTTCCATGTTTATATATATTAAATGAAATTTATATTTACATGATTAAGTGTTTCCAACATGTTAAGTAATCAAACTTGTTAAGACGTGATTAATTGAAATAGGTTTCATATATACAATTGACCACCCAAGTTGACCGGTGATTCATGAACGTTAAAACTTGTAAAAACTATATGAAGGCATATATATGATTATATATATAATTAACATGAAATTATTATAAGTAAGTATCTCATTAGGTATTTTAACAATGAGTTATATACATAAAATTGTGTTTATTGAATTAAGAAACTCGAAACGATATATATAACGATTATCGTTATAACAACGTCTTACTAATTACATACGAATCATATTAAGATATTGTTACACTATGTTTAATCATGATAAATGATAAGTAAACATGTCATTATGTATATTAACAATGAACTACATATGTAAAACAAGACTACTAACATAAGATTTTCGAAACGAGACATATATGTAACGATTATCGTTGTGATAACATTTAACTGTATATATATATATATATATATATATATATATATATATATATATATATATATATATATATATATATATATATATATATATATATATATATCATACTAAGATATATTAATATATCATAATATTATGATAATGTAATAATTTAACATCTCTTTAGATATAATAAACAATGGGTTAACAACATTTAACAAGATTGTTAACCTAAAGGTTTCAAAACAACATTTACATGTAACGACTAACGATGACTTAACGACTCAGTTAAAATGTATATACATGTAGTGTTTTAATATGAATTCATACACTTTTGAAATACTTCAAGACACTTATCAAAAAAATTCTACTTAACAAAAATGCTTACAATTACATCCTCGTTCAGTTTCATCAAAAATTCTACTCGTATGCACCCGTATTCGTACTCGTACAATACACAGCTTCTAAATGTATGTACTATTTGTATACACACTCCAATGATTAGCTCTTAGCAGCCCATGTGAGTCACCTAACATATGTGAGAACCATCATTTGGCAACTAGCATGAAATATCTCATAAAATTACAAAAATATTAGTAATCATTCATGACTTATTTACATGAAAACAAAATTACATATCCTTTATATCTAATCCATATACCAACGAACAAAAACACCTACAAACACTTTCATTCTTCAATTTTCTTCATATAATTGATCTATCTCAAGTTCCATCTTCAAGTTCTAAGTGTTTTTCATAAATTGCATAAGTATAGTTTCATAAAAATTAAGAATACTTCCAAGTTTGCAAGTCTACTTCCAAGCTTTCTAATCCATTCCAAGTAATCATCTAAGATCAAGGAACCTTTGTTATTTACAGTAAGTTATCTTTCTAATTCAAGGTAATATTCATATTCAAACTTTGATTCAATTTCTACAACTATAACAATCTTATTTCGAGTGAAAATCTCACTTGAACTGTTTTCGTGTCATGATTCTGCTTCAAGAACTTTCATGCCATCCAAGGATCCTTTGAAGCTAGATCCATTTTTCTCATTTCCAGTAGTTTTATCCAGAAAACTTGAGGTAGTAATGATGTTCATAACATCATTCGATTCATACATATAAAGCTATCTTATTTGAAGGTTTAAACTTGTAATCACTAGAACATAGTTTAGTTAATTCTAAATTTGTTCGCAAACAAAAGTTAATCCTTTTAACTTGACTTTTAAAATCAACTAAACACATGTTCTATATCTATATTATATGCTAACTTAATGATTTAAATCCTAGAAACACGATGAATACCATAAAATCGGATATACGCCGTCGTAGTGAAACCGGGGGCTGTTTTGGTTTGGATAATTAAAAACTATGATAAACTTTGATTTAAAAGTTGTTCTTCTGGGAAAATGATTTTTCATATGAATATGAAACTATATCCAAAAATCTTGGTTAAACTCAAAGTGAAATTATGTTTTTCAAAATGGTCATCAAGATGTCGTTCTTTCGACGGAAATGACTACCTCTTTAGTAATTGATATGTAACTTAAATTTTTGACTATAAACCTATACTTTTTCTGTTTGGGTTCTTAAATTAGAGTTCAATATGAAACCATAGCAATTTGATTTACTCAAAACGGATTTAAAATGAAGAAGTTATGGGTAAAACAAGATTAGATATTTTTGATCTTTTTAGCTACGGGAAATGTTTAACAAATCTATACAAATCATATCCTAGCTAACTTATATTGTATTATATGTGTATTCTAATATATTATGTAATCTTGGGATACCATATACACGTATGCAAATGTTTTGACATATCATATCGACCCATGTATATATATTATTTGGAACAACCATAGACACTCTATATGCAGTAATGTTGGAGTTAGCTATACAGGGTTGAGGTTGATTCCAAAAATATATATACTTTAAGTTGTGATCTAGCCTGAGACGTGTATACACTGGGTCATGGATTGATTCAAGATAATATATATCGATTTATTTCTGTACATCTAACTGTGGACAACTAGTTGTAGGTTACTAACGAGGACAGCTGACTTAATACACTCAAATCTTTAAAACATAATAAAAATGGTTGTAATTATATTTTGATCATACTTTGATATATATGTACATATTTGTATAGGTGCGTGAATCGATCCGTGACCAAGTCTTATTTCCGAGAAAGGAAATATCTGTGAAAGTGAGTTATAGTCCCACTTTTAAAATCAAATATTTTTGGGATGAGAATACATGCAGGTTTTATAAATGATTTACAAAATAGACACAAGTACGTGAAACTACATTCTATGGTTGAATTATCGAAATCGAATATGCCCCTTTTTATTAAGTCTGGTGATCTAAGAATTAGGGAACAAACACCCTAATTGATGCGAATCCTAAAGATAGATCTGTTGGGCCTAACAAACCCCATCTAAAGTACCGGATGCTTTAGTACTTTGAAATTTATATCATATCCGAAGGGTGTCTCGGAATGATGGGGATATTCTTTTATATGCATCTTGTTAATGTCGGTTACCAGGCGTTCACCATATGAATGATTTTTATCTCTATGTATGGAATGTGTATTGAAATATGAAATCTTGTGGTCAATTGTTACGATTTGATATATATAGGTTAAACCTATAACTCACCAACATTTTTGTTGACGTTTAAAGCATGTTTATTCTCAGGTGAATACTAAGAGCTTCCGCTGTTGCATACTAAAATAAGGATAAGATTTGGAGTCCATGTTTGTATGATATTGTGTAAAAACTGCATTCAAGAAACATATGTCGATGTAATATATATCTATTGTAAACCATTATGTAATGGTCGTGTGTAAACAGTATATTTTAGATTATCATTATTTGATAATCTACGTAATGTTTTTAAAACCTTTATTGATAAAATAAAGGTTATGGTTGTTTTAAAAATGAATGCAGTCTTTGTAAAACGTCTCATATAGAGGTCAAAACCTCGCGACGAAATCAATTAATATGGAACGTTTATAATCAATATGAACGGGACATTTCAGTTGGTATCCGAGTGTTGGTCTTAGAGAACCAGAAAATTTGGATTAGTGTGTCTTATCGAGTTTGTTAGGATGCATTAGTGAGTCTGGACTTCGACCGTGTTTTCTTTAAAAATGATTGCTTAACATTTTTGTTGGAAACTATATATTATTAACATGTAAATATTATGTGATATATTAATCTCTTAACATGTTTGATATTGTGTGATAGATGTCTACCTCTAGTAAAAATCCCATTGACTCACCTAATAATAACGAAGAGTCGAATATATATTGGCAAGATTCACAAGTTCCCGAAGAACCGGAAGAAGAGGAAACGGAATCGGAAGAAGAGGAACCTGAAGAAGAGGAACCAGAAGAAGAGGAACCGGAAGAAGAAGAGGTTCCGGAGGGGGGAATAGTAGGAACCACAGAAAACCGGTCAAATAAAAGAAAATCCTCAACCAATGGACCAAAGTTAATAATGGTCAATGGTATTTCCGCTAAGGAAGCAAAATATTGGGAAAATTACCAATTTTCCGATTAATCGGATCCTGATGAGGATTCCGATGATGTTATAGAAATTACCCCGAACCAATTTAATGAGGCAAAAGAAAATAATAAGGGAAAAGGTATCAAAATAGAGAAATCTGATTCCGACCCCGATGAACTTTATATGTACGGTCAACACCTGTATTTTCAATATCGTGACAATAACCCGGGAACCTCTAAACCACCAGGTTTTTCTAAACCAATGTGGAAAACGACGACTCGTATTAGAGGAACATCATATATCCCTAGAAGATTAGGAAAAAGAACCAATTCTGAAGAAGAAGAAACCAGTGATTCAGATTAGAGGGGTGTGAGCATGTTGTGTAATAAATGTATTGTAGTATGCTTGTACTTTTATGTTCTATGTAAAAATTGCTTGTATTGTTTGTTATTACAAATCTAATCCTTGTCTATTTTACAGTATAAAAACAAAATAGACGTTAAGGGTAGACAACCGAATATTTTAGAAGACCTACCAGAGAATATGATTGAGGAAATCTTGTCTAGAGTCGGTCAGAATTCATCAGCACATTTAGTTATGGCGAAATTAACTTGTGAAACATTTCAAAGACTTTCCAGAAATGCCTTAGTTTATAAAAGGCTTTCCTTTGATAGGTGGGGTATATCACATTGGGGAGACTTTAAGTTATGCCGTGTTTTCTTTAAAGCATTAAATGCGGGGAACCCAAATGTAATTTTACGCTACGGGTTAAGAACCTATTTTGACTCAACATATCCCAACATAGGATTTCGTGAATTAGAAAGAGCTTCTAACATGCAACATAAAGAAGCATGTTATGCTTACGGGTTAGTGATGTTCACTTCTTACCAAAGTGAGAAAAAGAACATCGGATTGCAGCTTTTAAATAAAACTTTCCCACAAGTGACGGATTCAGTAGTTGGTGTGAGAAACAAGGTTTTTAGATTATTACGGGGCTGTTGGACATTACGAAACCCTCGTCCTTTTGACAACATTACAACATGCTGCCTAGCCAATGGTCATAACAGTTATTTTCCACAAGACCAAGGATGGGAAGTCGTCTTAGTAAAACCAGAATGCATGACTTGTTTCTGGACTTATAAATTACGTATCTTTATTTCCTTTGCTGAAAAACTTACGTATTAACTAGATTTATCTTCAAAACTGTCCTGTATCATAGTGTACTATATTTCATGTTATATGTAATATAGCGAAGTTGTAAGTTTGAAGAATATTTGTATGTGATATATTATTATAATCAGTTTTTCATATGGAATTGTAGTAGTTGAATTGTATATTAGCTACTAAGTATGAACTTAACGGGTAGGTAGTACCCGAATTTAAACTTATAAAACGCTAATATGAAGAAAAAGCTTTTATAAATGAGTTCATATTATGCTACGAGATACTATTGACTACTCTTAATATTCTGTATGATTAACTTGTTTCATTTGACTATTTTGAAGGAAATGGCACTGACTACTCGACACACCATGAATATGAGCGAAGAAGAATTTCGTACCTTTCTTGCTGCAAACATAGCCGCAGTACAGGCTGCGCTACATACCAACAATAACTCTGAATCTAGCAATACAGCTAACGGCGCAAGAAATCATGTAGGATGCTCCTATAAGGAATTCACAGCCTGTAAACCTTTAGAATTTGATGGGACCGAAGGACCAATCGGATTGAAACGGTGAACCGAGAAAGTTGAATCGGTGTTTGCCATAAGCAAGTGTGCTGAAGGAGACAAAGTGAAGTACGCTACGCATACCTTCACAGGTATTACATTAACATGGTGGAATACCTATCTAGAGCAAGTGGGACAAGATGCTGCTTATGCGCTACCGTGGTCAGCATTCAAGCACTTGATGAACGAGAAGTACCATCCCAGAACCGAGGTCAATAAGCTCAAGTCAGAACTTAGAGAGTTACGAACACAAGGGTTCGACGTTACCACATATGAACGACGATTCACAGAGTTGTGCCTATTGTGTCCGGGAGCATTCGAAGATGAAGAAGAGAAGATCGACGCGTTTGTAAAAGGGTTACCAGTAAGGATTCAAGAAGATGTGAGTTCACACGAGCCCGCTTCTATATAGAAGGCAAGTCGAATGGCTCATAAACTCATAAATCAGATTCTTGGAAGAATTATAGAGCAGGCGGCCAAAGAAGCCAACACGAAACAACTCAAGAGGAAGTGAGAGGAAAACGGTGACAAGAGTCATCAGTACAACAACAACAACAATTACAACCACAATCGCAACAACTATCCCAACAACCGCAACAACAATCGCAACAATAACCGCAATCCTAACAATAACTACAACAAACATCCCAACAACAACAACAACTATAACAATCGTTTCAACAACAATAACAATCCCAACAACAACCTCAATAACAACAACGGCAACAAAAACCAAAAACAGCCATGTCATAGGTGTGAAGAAAATCATCAGGGGTTTTGCACGACATTTTGCAACATGTGTAAAAGAAATGGTCATAGCGCGACAAAGTGTGAGGTCTACGGACCAAAGTTTAACAGAACTAAAGGAACAAATAATGTCAGAACAAGTAATGCCGAAACGAATAGTGTCGGAGCAAGTAATACCAACGCTGTTTGTTATAAATGTGGAAAACCGGGCCACATTATTAGAAATTGCCCGAATCAGGGGAATACTAATGGGCAGGGCCGTGGAAGAGTTTTCAATATTAATGCGGAAGAAGCACAGGAAGACCCGGAGCTTGTTACGGGTATGTTTCTTATTGATGATAAATCTACTTATGTTTTATTTGATTCGGGTGCGGATAGAAGCTATATGAGTAGAGAATTTTGTGCTAAATTAAGTTGTCCATTGACGCCGTTGGATAGTAAATTTGTACTCAAAATAGCAAACGGTAAATTAATTTCAGCAGATTATATATGCCGGAATCGAGAAATTAAACTGGGTAGCGAAATATTTAAGATTGATTTGATACCAGTAGAGTTAGGGAGTTTTGATGTAATAGTTGGCATGGACTGGCTGAAGGAGATGAAAGCAGAGATCGTATGTTACAAAAATGCAATTCGCATTGTACGAGAAGAAGGAGAACCCTTAATGGTGTACGGAGAAAAGGGCAACACGAAGCTACATCTTATTAGTAATTTGAAGGCACAAAAACTAATAAGAAAAGGTTGCTATGCTGTTCTAGCAAACGTCGAGAAAGTACAAACTGAAGAAAAGAGCATCAGTGATGTTCCCGTCGCAAAAGAATTTCCCGATGTATTTCCGAAAGAATTACCGGGATTACCCCCACATCGATCCGTTGAATTTCAAATAGACCTTGTACCAGGAGCTGCACCAATAGCTCATGGTTCATATAGACTCGCACCCAGCGAAATGAAATAATTACAAAGTCAGTTACAGGAACTTTTAGAGCGTGGTTTCATTCGACCAAGCACATCACCATGGGGAGCTCCTGTTTTGTTTGTTAAGAAGAAAGATGGTACATTTAGGTTATGTATCGACTACTAAGAGTTGAACAAACTTACCATCAAGAATCGCTACCCACTACCGAGAATCGACGACTTAATTGATCAACTACAAGGCTCGTCTGTTTATTTGAAGATCGATTTACATTCTGGATATCATCAAATCCGGGTGAAGGAGGATGATATTCCAAAGACTGCTTTTAGGACGCGTTACAGTCATTACGAGTTTATGGTTATGCCGTTTGGATTGACTAACGCACCAGCTGTGTTCATGGACCTCATGAACCGAGTGTGTAGGCTATATCTTAACAAGTTTGTCATTGTTTTTATCGATGACATACTTATTTACTCGAAGAATGATCAAGAGCACGAAGAACATTTGAGAAAAGTGCTAGAGTTGCTGAGAAAAGAAAAACTGTACGCTAAGTTTTCAAAGTGTGCATTTTGGTTGGAAGAAGTTCAATTCCTCGATCACATAGTGAACAAAGAAGGTATCCATGTGGACCCGGCGAAGATCGAAACCGTTGAAAAGTGGGAAACCCCAAAAACTCCGAAGCATATACGTCAATTTTTAGGATTGGCTAGTTACTACAGAAGATTCATCCAAGATTTCTCCAAAATAGCAAAACCCTTGACTGCATTAACGCATAAAGGGAAGAAATTTGAATGGAAGGATGAACAAGAGAAGGCGTTTCAGTTATTGAAGAAAAAGCTAACTACGGCACCTATATTGTCATTGCCTGAAGGGAATGATGATTTTGTGATTTATTGTGACACATCAAAGCAAGGTCTCGGTTATGTATTAATGCAACGAACGAAGGTGATTGCTTATGCGTCTAGACAATTGAAGATTCACGAGCAAAATTATACAACTCACGATTTGGAATTGGGTGCTGTTGTTTTTGCATTAAAGACTTGGAGGCATTATTTATATGGAGTCAAAAGTATTATATATACCGACCACAAAAGTCTCCAACATATATTTAATCAGAAGCAACTGAATATGAGACAACGCAGGTGGATTGAACTATTGAATGATTATGATTTTGAGATTCGATACCACCCGGGGAAGGCGAATGTGGTAGCCGACGCTTTGAGTAGAAAGGACAGAGAACCTATACGGGTGAAAGCTAAGAATATAATTATTCGTACTAACCTTACTACTCAAATAAAGGAGGCGCAACAGGGGGTTGTAAAAGAAGGAAAGTTGAAGAATGAGATACCCAAAGGATCAGAGAAACATCTTAATATTCGGGAAGATGGAACCCGATATAGGGCTGATTGAATTTGGGTACCAAGGTTTGGAGATGTGAGAGAAATGGTACTTAAAGAAGCACATAAAACCAGATATTCAATACATCCCGGAGCGGGGAAGATGTATAAAGATCTCAAGAAACACTTTTGGTGGCCGGGTATGAAAGCCGATATTGCTAAATATGTAGGAGAATGTTTGACGTGTTCTAAGGTCAAAGCTGAACATCAGAAACCATCAGGTCTACTACAACAACCTGAAATCCCAGAATGGAAATGGGAAAACATTACCATGGATTTCATTACTAAATTGCCAAGGACTGCAAGTGGTTATGATACTATTTGGGTAATAGTTGATCGTCTCACCAAGTCAGCACACTTCCTGCCAATAAGAGAAGATGACAAGATGGAGAAGTTAGCACGACTGTATTTGAAGAAAGTCATCTCCAGGCATGGAATACCAATATCTATTATCTCTGATAGGGATGGCAGATTTATTTCAAGATTCTGGCAGACATTACAGCAAGCATTAGGAACTCGTCTAGACATGAGTACTGCCTATCATCCACAAACTGATGGGCAGAGTGAAAAGACGATACAAACACTTGAAGACATGCTACGAGCATGTGTTATTGATTTTGGAAATAGTTGGGATCGACATCTACCGTTAGCAGAATTTTCCTACAACAACAGCTACCATTCAAGCATTGAGATGGCGCCGTTTGAAGCACTTTAAGGTAGAAAGTGCAGGTCTCCAATTTGTTGGAGTGAAGTGGGGGATAGACAGATTACGGGTCCGGAGATAATACAAGAAACTACAGAGAAGATCATCCAAATTCAACAACGGTTGAAAACCGCCCAAAGTCGACAAAAGAGCTACGCCGACATTAAAAGAAAAGATATAGAATTTGAAATTGGAGAGATGGTCATACTTAAGGTTGCACCTTGGAAAGGCATTGTTCGATTTGGTAAACGAGGGAAATTAAATCCAAGGTATATTGGACCATTCAAGATTATTGATCGTGTCAGACCAGTAGCTTACCGACTTGAGTTACCTCAATAACTCGCGGCTGTACATAACACTTTCCACGTCTCGAATTTGAAGAAATGTTTTACTAAAGAAGATCTCACTATTCCGTTAGACGAAATCCAAATCAACGAAAAACTTCAATTCATCGAAGAACCCGTCGAAATAATGGATCATGAGGTTAAAAGACTTAAACAAAACAAGATACCAATTGTTAAGGTTCGATGGAATGCTCGTAGAGGACCCGAGTTCACCTTGGAATGAGAAAATCAGATGAAGAAGAAATACCCGCACTTATTTCCAGAAGATACGTCAACACCTCCAACTGCTTAAAATTTCGGGACGAAATTTATTTAACGGGTAGGTACTGTAGTGACCCGAAATTTTCCATGTTTATATATATTAAATGAAATTTATATTTACATGATTAAGTGTTTCCAACATGTTAAGCAATCAAACTTGTTAAGACGTGATTAATTGAAATAGGTTTCATATAGACAATTGACCACCCAAGTTGACCGGTGATTCACGAACGTTAAAACTTGAAAAAACTATATGAAGGTATATATATGATTATATATATAATTAACATGATATTATTATAAGTAACTATCTCATTAGGTATTTTACAATGAGTTATATACATAAAATTGTGTTTATTGAATTAAGAAACTCGAAACGATATATATAACGATTATCGTTATAACAACGTCTTACTAATTACATACGAATCATATTAAGATATTGTTACACTATGTTTAATCATGATAAATGATAAGTAAACATTTCATTATGTATATTAACAATGAACTACATATGTAAAACAAGACTACTAACTTAAGATTTTCGAAACGAGACATATATGTAACGATTATCGTTGTAACAACATTTAACTGTATATATATATCATACTAAGATATATTAATCTATCATAATATCATGATAATGTAATAATTTAACATCTCTTTAGATATAATAAACAATGGGTTAACAACATTTAACAAGATCGTTAACCTAAAGGTTTCAAAACAACATTTACATGTAACGACTAACGATGACTTAACGACTCAGTTAAAATGTATATACATGTAGTGTTTTAATATGTATTCATACACTTTTGAAAAACTTCAATAAACTTATCAAAATAATTCTACTTAACAAAAATGCTTACAATTACATCCTCGTTCAGTTTCATCAACAATTCTACTCGTATGCACCCGTATTCGTACTCGTACAATACACAGCTTCTAAATGTATGTACTATTGGTATACACACTCCAATGATCAGCTCTTAGCAGCCCATGTGAGTCACCTAACACATGTGGGAACCATCATTTGGCAACTAGCATGAAATATCTCATAAAATTACAAAAATATTAGTAATCATTCATGACTTATTTACATGAAAACAAAATTACATATCCTTTATATCTAATCCATATACCAACGACCAAAAACACCTACAAATATTTTTCTTCTTCAATTTTCTTCATCTAATTGATCTCTTTCAAGTTCCATCTTCAAGTTCTAAGTGTTCTTCATAAATTCCATAAGTATAGTTTCAAAAAAATCAAGAATACTTCCAAGTTTGCAAGTCTACTTCCAAGCTTTCTAATCCATTCCAAGTAATCATCTAAGATTAAGGAACCTTTGTTATTTACATTAGGTTATGTGACGATCGCTCCAAATCTATATGGACAATACGTCATTCATTGATTTCATTGCGAGGTATTTGACCTCTATATGATACGTTTTGTAAACATTGCATTCTTTTGAAAAGGCACACCATAAATGAATATTTAAATCAAAGGTTTTCGACATCTGATGATTTCTACATATAGACAATCACCGTAAATAATAGTTTACAATAGTACTTCCGTTGACAATGCAGTCAAAATAAGATACATGGTGATGATTTGGTGAATGCAACATTTCCTTGAAAAGTATGTCATGTAAGACTCCATGCACATAGCTTGTCTAACATATAAGTAACAGCGGAAGACTTCTAGTAAACCTGAGAATAAACATGCTAACAAGTGTCAACACAAAGGTTGGTGAGTTCATAGTTTTATTATTTCATATAATCTGTATGTAAAGGTGAATCACAAGTTTTCAGTTGTTTCATCCAGAAACGTTTATCAAAATATTCTACGAAATTGAGCACCCTGGTAACTAAACTTAACGTATATATAATTTGTACCCTTTGTATAATCATCTTAATAATTCACGCAAACCAACGTGTACGCTTTTCAAATATCATACGTCCGTTAAAAGGCTAGTGCTCTAGCTCGGATGGGGATATCAAGCCCTATGGATCCATATACTACTACTCGCGCCCACCAGTTCTTATAACTGGCAGTTACTAGTTACCAAAGCTAAGGAATTTTCAGTTCAAACTCAGTGTAGAATTTAGTATGTACTTGTATCCATTGCATTTAAAATAAAGTGCATGTATTCTCAGCCCAAAAATATAGATTGCAAAAGCAATTAAAAAGGAAGCAAATGAAACTCACGCATATAAATATTGTAAAACAGTTAATAAAGCATTTGCATGTATTCTCAGCCCAAAAACGTAAAGAGTAAAAGGGAGCAAATGAACTCACCTTAGCAGCATATAAAGTCGTTCACCAAAATGTGATCGAAACTCGGATTACCAAATAACCGTAGATCTCAACCTAGAGAACATATGTTGGTCAATAAATGTCTATCATGCTAGGTCAGGTCATAGTGTATAACAATCCTAATGCTCGAGATCGACATACAAAAGTTATCCAAAGTCATTTCAAAAAGTCAATTTTGACAATAGTTCAACAAAACGAGACATACCTTATATAAGGATTCATTTACTCGGTTGGTAATATTCAAAAATCCAATTTATCAATCTCATAAACAAGTTATTTAAATCTTAATTATAGATTTAAAAGCAATTTCAATTAACGTTAATCATAATTCAGTTGATCATATCTTTTAATCCGTTCATCGAAATTATTCGATATCTAAATGAAAAGTTATTGATTTTTCGCCAGCTTTCTAAAAACATGTATATCATATACCTTTTACCAGTAATATATGTATTTAATTCGTGATTCATTATACACTGTTTAACGATGAAATTTAGCATACATGCATGCATAAATATATATATACTCGAGCACTAGACATGGATACACAATTAATGTATAAAAGATAAAATATGAGTGCTTACGTATCAATATTGAGATTCAATATTGTAGGAAAGTACGTAGACGCAACAGAGATGATAAACACTAGATTTGATTCACAAATATACCCTCGAACATTACCCATAACCTCCTTGGCAATAACCCATAATTTCCTTAGCTCTATCCCGCTCAAAAACCCATTTTGAAGGTGACACGCTCATAACCTCGTCGTAGTATTTTAGGTATATATACTACTAATAATAATATTATAATAAGATTAATAATAATAATATTAATCTTAATAATAATAATAATAATAATAATAATAATATAAAAAAAAATAATACATAGGAATGAATCGAGCTTTTATAGTATGTGGCCTGCTACAGTACCTCATGCGATCGCATGAGTTTTCAGGGTTTTTGCCATGCGATCGCATGGCCGCCTTATCCTGTTTTTGTTTGCTAGTTCGTCGACATCAAATAGTGTTTACTGTAGCAAATAGTGTTTACTGTAGCAAATAGTGTTTTACTGTAGCAAATAGTGTTTACTGTAGCAAAGTCATTTTACTGTAGCAAATAGTGTTTTACGGTAGGAAAGTCATTTTTACTTGTACATATATATATATATACATACATATAATTGTTCATGAATCGTCGAGAGCAGTCAAATGTAATTTAATACATGAAATAGTTCTAAAATTTTGTGATTCAACTTCATAGACTTTGCTTATCGTGTCGGAAACATTAAATCATTTAAAGATAAAGTTTAAATTTGGTCAGAAATTTCCGGGTCATCACAGGTTATCTTTCTAATTCAAGGTAATATTCATATTCAAACTTTGATTCAATTTCTACAACTATAACAATCTTATTTCGAGTGAAAATCTTACTTGAACTGTTTTCGTGTCATGATTCTGTTTCAAGAACTTTCAAGCCATCCAAGGATCCTTTGAAGCTAGATCCATTTTTCTCATTTCCAGTAGTTTTATCCAGAAAACTTGAGGTAGTAATGATGTTCATAACATCATTCGATTCATGCATATAAAGCTATCTTATTCGAAGGTTTAAACTTGTAATCACTAGAACATAGTTTAGTTAATTCTAAACTTGTTCGCAAACAAAAGTTAATCCTTCTAACTTGACTTTTAAAATCAACTAAACACATGTTCTATATCTATATGATATGCTAACTTAATGATTTAAAACCTGGAAACACAATGAATACCATAAAATCGGATATGCGCCGTCGTAGTGAAACCGGGGGCTGTTTTGGTTTGGATAATTAAAAACTATGATAAACTTTGATTTAAAAGTTGTCCTTCTGAGAAAATGATTTTTCATATGAATATGAAACTATATCCAAAAATCTTCGTTAAACTCAAAGTGAAAGTATGTTTTTCAAAATGGTCATCAAGATGTCGTTCTTTCGACGGAAATGACTACCTCTTTAGTAATTGACATGTAACTTAAATTTCTAACTATAAACCTATACTTTTTCTGTTTGGATTCTTAAATTAGAGTTCAATATGAAACCATAGCAATTTGATTCACTCAAAACAGATTTAAAATGAAGAAGTTATGGGTAAAACAAGATTGGATATTTTTGATCTTTTTAGCTACGGGAAATGTTTAACAAATCTATACAAATCATATCCTAGCTAACTTATATTGTATTATATATGTATTCTAATATATTATGTAATCTTGGAATACCATATACACGTATGCAAATGTTTTGACATATCATATCGACTAATGTATATATATCATTTGGAACAACCATAGATACTCTATATGCAGTAATGTTGGAGTTAGCTATACAGGGTGGAGGTTGATTCCAAAAATATATATACTTTGAGTTGTGATCTAGCCTGAGACGTGTATACACTGGGTCGTGGATTGATTTAAGATAATATATATCGATTTATTTCTGTACATCTAACTGTGGACAACTAGTTGTAGGTTACTAACGAGGACAGCTGACTTAATACACTCAAATCTTTAAAACATAATAAAAATAGTTGTAATTATATTTTGATCATACTTTGATATATATGTACATATTTGTATAGGTTCGTGAATTGATCCGTGGCCAAGTCTTATTTCCGAGCAAGGAAATATCTGTGAAAGTGAGTTATAGTCCCACTTTTAAAATCAAATATTTTTAGGATGAGAATACATGCAGGTTTTATAAATGATTTACAAAATAGACCAAGTACGTGAAACTACATTCTATGGTTGAATTATCGAAATCGAATATGCCCCTTTTTATTGTAGTGACCCGAACTTTTCCATGTTTATATATATTAATTGAGATTGATATTTACATGATTAAATGTTTCCAACATGTTCAGCAATCAAACTTGTTAAGACTTGATTAATTGAAATATGTTTCATAGAGACAATTGACCACCCAAGTTGACCGGTGATTCACGAACGTTAAAACTTGTAAAAACTATACGATGACATATATATGGTTATATATATAGTTAACATGTTTTTATTATAAGTACGTATCTCATTAGGTATTTTAACAATGAGTTATATACATAAAAATGAGACTATTAATTTAAGAAACTCGAAAACGATATATATAACGATTATCGTTATAACAACGTCTTACTAGGTACATATGAATCATATTAAGATATTGATACACTTGGTTAATTATGTTAAATGATAAGTAAATATATTATTAAGTGTATTAACAATGAAATACATATGTAAAAATAAGACTACTAACTTAATGATTTCGAAACGAGACATATATGTAACGATTATCGTTGTAACGACATTTAACTGTATATACATCATACTGAGATATATTATATATCATAATATCATGATAATATAACAATTTAACATCTCATTTGTTATAATAAACAATGGGTTAACAACATTCAACAAGATCATTAACCTAAAGGTTTCAAAACAACATTACATGTAACGACTAACGATGACTTAACGACTCAGTTAAAATGTATATACATGTAGTGTTTTAATATGTATTCATACACTTTTGAAAGACTTCAAGACACTTATCAAAATACTTCTACTTAACAAAAATGCTTACAATTACATCCTCGTTCAGTTTCATTAACAATTCTACTCGTATGCACCCGTATTCGTACTCGTACAATACACAGCTTTTAGATGTATGTACTATTGGTATATACACTCCAATGATCAGCTCTTAGCAGCCCATGTGAGTCACCTAACACATGTGGGAACCATCATTTGGCAACTAGCATGAAATATCTCATAAAATTACAAAAATATGAGTAATCATTCATGACTTATTTACATGAAAACAAAATTACATATCCTTTATATCTAATCCATACACCAACGACCAAAAACACCTACAAACACTTTCATTCTTCAATTTTCTTCATCTAATTGATCTCTCTCAAGTTCTATCTTCAAGTTCTAAGTGTTCTTCATATATTTTACAAGTTCTAGTTACATAAAATCAAGAATACTTTCAAGTTTGCTAGCTCACTTCCAATCTTGTAAGGTGATCATCCTGTAGCGACCCGATCAAATCGTCATTGACGGCGCCGACTACTTAGGTCCCGTTGCGTGGTCGTAGTCCCTATATGAGACTCGTTTGACCAAAATTATGTCGCATTCATTTGAAAGGTACAAGACTTGCAAGTTTAGTTTACAAAACCGTTCGACAACAAGTCTAAGTTTACAAAAGTCATGAAGTATAAATGAAATAACTTGCGACATAATATAAGTTGAAAAACACAGTTGCTATAAATAGCGTAAGTATGTAAACAAAAGTTTGAATCCAAAAGTGCTATCCCTAGCGTATGTATGTATGCTTGACCCCAAGCAAGAAATCAGAGTGTATGCATGTATGCTCGACTCCAAGCAAGTATGAGTGTACGCGGAAGCATGTATCAAATAGCCAAGTATGAACCTGAGAAACATATAGAAAACTGTCAACGAAAAACGTTGGTGAAATCATAGGTGTTTGTAATAAACGTTGTTTTTGAACCACAAGATTTAGTATTCCCATAGTTGATTATCAAAATCGTTTGCATTCCAAAAGTATTGTTCGCGAGCACCCAATTATCAAGACTTAACGTTTCCTTCCATAGAACCCCATCACAATAGTGTTAGAACATACACTGTTTCCCGAAAATATATTTCATCCGTAGACGGTAGCGAACCGTCCGTAATGAGGGTTTGTCAAACCCGTATGGCCACACAATATAAGTTCTCGCTTACACCCTGCAAGTGTAACTAATGATAATCGAATTGAGGATTTTTGTTCTAACTCGCTGTGGAATGTTTGTTTTCCTTGTACTTGTGTTCAAAGTATAAAAGTAAGTAGTACAAAATGTAACAAAGTATATGTTTCTCAGCCCACAATTTAAAGTATAAAAAGTTGTTGAAAAGGGTGGGACTATGATCTCACCTCGAGTGCACGAGTATAAAAGTACTTCACAAAGTAACGTATGCATGAAAGTTGCTTAGCCTTGACCTAAACAAGTAAGTTGTGTCAATTAACCGGTTACGACACAAAGTCGGGTGAAATGTGTTCAATTAGTCCTATGGCTCGTTACGACTCGATTAAGTATAGCATGTGAATCACGTTGTCAAGTTTCATACAAGAAACAAGTATAAAAGCATGTTAGAATGATTGTATAAAAGTTTGGTTAAGTTTGACTAAAAGTCAAACTTGGTCAAAGTCAACGAAAAAGTCAACACGTTCGGGTTCGGTCCCGAACTATTTTTCTGAGGTTTTTATTCATATATAAGCATATTAGAACAAGTTTCATGTGAATCGGAGGTCGGTAGCTAGTCAAACATTTCGCGTGAAATGTGACAAAGTGAGCAGAATCTGGCCAGGCGATTCTGCGCGCCGCGCGGGGATGTGGCGCGCCGCGCCACTACCTGGCCAGAGAATTCTGGTCAGTCTTTCCAAGTGTGCACGAACCAAAACCTTTTCCAACCCAATTCTTGACCCGCAGACACTTATAATGCTTATCATATATCGTCGAAAAGGTATTTTGACGAGGAATACAACTAACCATATATCATCAATCAAAAACATCATTTACAATAACCGAAAACTCGTCAATTGATCAAGAAAGGTTTATTTTCAAAGTTTCAAGTTCGTAAAACGTATTTTATGATTCGGGAATCCAATTTACACATACGATATGCCGTTTTGAAGGTAATGAAGCATACATTACTACTAAACACTAACAATTAACACTCCATGGCATTTAAGCATCCAAAAGTTCATGTCAAGAACTATCAAACCCTAGTCAAACATTACAAAATCATTAATCGGGTTTTTGAAGTTTTCTTAATCAACCTACACATCCAAATGTGGCTAATGATACTAGTAACACAATTAAAACATGCACTTTAACAAACTAACAACATTAACTCATCCAAAATCAAGGATTAAGCAAACCCATTTCAAGTTCATGCTAGTTACTCCAAAAACAACAAATCGAGCAAACCAAACATATATTCATGTTAGACTTGAGCCATAGACACTAACTAACACCATTTCAAATCAAAAACACGAATTTAGAGAAATCTAGAGTTTTAGAAATGTTACCCAAACGAGATGAAGTTGGTATCAAATTGTAGAGGATGAAGAGAGGATTCCAAATATGTAATTTGTTTTGAAGTTTGCTTCCAATCCCGAATTTAGATGATGATTCTATGAAGTTGGGGTTTGTGTGTGTTCTTGCTAGAGAGAAAGAGAGAGAGATGGAGGGATTGAATGGTGGTGAAATGGGTTGACTAGTTGACCTAGTCAACTAGTTTGCCCATTTGGCAACTCCGGTCCCTCGAGTTTCAAAGCGGGTGCGGGATTTAACCGATCGAATATTTTTAAAACGCTCGAGTAATTGGGTGATGTCAAAATTAAATAGCGGAAATATAATGAACGTTACTTACGGAAACTATTAATTTAAATATGAAAGATTATGTTTAAAAAAAAAAAGACGGTGTTAAAAATAAATTTAACGGAAAAACGCGGGATGTTACATTATCCACACCTCAAAAGAAATTTCGTCCCGAAATTTAGTTGGAAGTAGTAGTTGTTGAATCTTCCTCGAGATTTTGTGTTGCCAATTCTACGAATGAGGGAGAAGTACGTTCTAGGGTATTTCAACGAACTTCGACGGTCGGGATTATATGTTGTTTTAAGGTTTGGCTTCACGATTTATGGTTTCAACCGGTCCTCCTAGGAAGTGAGGGTTATCGTCGATAGTGAGTTCATCAAAGGAGATAACAAGTTCTCGTTTCGCAAAACACGTCTTTGAGTTGATACATCGAATGTAGGATAAACGAAGACTCAAAATGGGTCGGAAAATCTAAACGGTTAGCAACGGGTCCAAAACTCCCCAAGATTTCAAAAGGATTAAAATATCACGAATTTAGCTTCCTACGTTTTCCCGAAACGGATTGCACCTTCCCAAGGTGCGACTCTTAACGTGACGCGGTTTCCCACGTGGAATTTGAAATGTTTACGTCTAAATCGGCGTAGCTCATTTGGCGACAACGAGTCGTGTTGGGTCTTTCTTGGATATGGATAAGTTTTCTCGGTCGCTCATGCATAATCCCGGTCCCGGTGAATTGATCATCGTTTACTTGGTTCGACAAAAGAGAATGACGTTTCCGGTCACATGTGGTTCCAAAAGGAGTGACGTTAAAACTCGAATGAAAATCATTGTAGTACGAGGATTCGGTTAAAGGAAAATACTTTTCTCAAGTAAATTTGAAGTTGGTAATACAAACTTGTATTATGGTTTCCAAGGTTTAAATCGCATGTTTGTTCGGTCCGTCGGGTTGTGGATGGTACGCGGTACTCATGTCTAAACGCGGTCCCGAGGCTTTTTGTAAGGTACTCCAAAATCTAGAAGTGAAACGAGGATCTCAATCCGAAACGGGGTACATTTCCCTAAGGCATAGTGAACAAGTTTGCTAGGAATTGAAAACGTTTGCTAGGACAAGTTTCTCAAGAAAATTCGCGTCGCGGAAGATTTATCGGTTTCCAAAAACGTTCGTCGGGGCAAGTTCTTATCGGGTTTTTGAAAACGATTGTTAGGACTATCCACCCTCGCGGCGAATACTTGTATGACGTGAAGAGTCGCTCTCCATTGAGAATTTAGAATAAGGACCTCCTGAACCGGAAGTACGAGGGTGATGCAAGAGAAGTTCCCGCCCCGATGTGAGCATAACGAGTAAATTGTAGTTAGTCATTAAGACTGCGCGAGGACGAGCTAGTATACCCGTGTGACATACGGTTGAAGTCGAATGGAATCGGTAATTCATTCGGAAGCATAAGTATAGTTCGACAAAAATCGAAGGTGTGTCCCCGGTATGGTTGTTATAAATATTCTCGGAGTTTTCGGATGTCCAAACCTGAAAAGATGAAGTCATGTACATGGCACATGGTGGTGTTTAGGTTGATCGAGTCTAACCACCATCACGCGTCACTAGAACTTTGGTATGTCTTACCGTAATATAACCACGTTGATCGAGTGTCGTTATATTACGCTAACTCATACCTCCATTCCCACATCACTCTATAGATTCAAGTTCGTGTCATCGCGAAAATCTAAAATGAACAAAATGTAACGACGTCTCAAACGTGACTCGTATTAAATCGAAAGAATTTCTGCAACTCTAAGGAAGCGTTCCCCGAGGGAAGTGTATAAATGATTGTTAACATCAAATCGGTTCGATTCAACAATAATGTATTTAGGTATGAAAAGAGTAACGAGTCATGATAACGAGTAGCACGCAACCGTAGTGATAAATGTTGATGACGATACTCACCTAGAGTAGTGATGGTAGTAACACCAAAAAGTAGATAGTAAGAAACACCAGTGGGAAACCGATAGTAAGTTGAAACGGTGGCAAATAACAATCCGGAAGACAGAGTTCCCGAACAAGTGTGACTAATGAAGTCGTCGTCATCCATACGTGTATGAATCATGAATTTACGTGTGTTACCAAAAAGTGGCGGAATACGAGTTCGTATGATGAAGGTTGGGTACCATTAAAAAGTTTGCCTAAGAATGATTCAAGTATAATGCACAAGTAGTCAAGTAAGTGCTATCTATAGCAAATGTATGTCAGAATGCAAATGCTAACTATCCGGTTGTAGTCTAGACTCACTAATGCGTCCTAACGACTCTGTTAGACACACTAATGCACATCCTAGTTCCCTACAACCAACGCTCTGATACCATCTGTAGCGACAGATGGGGTAGAAACCCACCCAGTGCCTTTCCAGCTAACCGCTTGGTGACCACTGAGTGTACCTCAGACACTGATTTTACGGCCCGCATTTCTGCCAAACTGCCAACCCTCAAATTCCAAGGGATCGCAGGGGTAAGAGCCAATGCTTCGTCACAGGTAACACTGTGAGAACCCCCTCTACGATTAACCTGCCAAAAAGCATAGTCCGTATGAGTGCCCGGCCTGACAGCCGGCGCGCGTGACTACCTTTACGGCTAAGGTTAAACCAGCTCTGATACCATCTGTAGCGACCCGATCAAATCGTCATTGACGGCGCCGACTACTTAGGTCCCGTTGCGTGGTCGTAGTCCCTATATGAGACTCGTTTGACCAAAATTATGTCGCATTCATTTGAAAGGTACAAGACTTGCAAGTTTAGTTTACAAAACCGTTCGACAACAAGTCTAAGTTTACAAAAGTCATGAAGTATAAATGAAATAACTTGCGACATAATATAAGTTGAAAAACACAGTTGCTATAAATAGCGTAAGTATGTAAACAAAAGTTTGAATCCAAAAGTTCTATCCCTAGCGTATGTATGTATGCTTGACCCCAAGCAAGAAATCAGAGTGTATGCATGTATGCTCGACTCCAAGCAAGTATGAGTGTACGCGGAAGCATGTATCAAATAGCCAAGTATGAACCTGAGAAACATATAGAAAACTGTCAACGAAAAACGTTGGTGAAATCATAGGTGTTTGTAATAAACGTTGTTTTTGAACCACAAGATTTAGTATTCCCATAGTTGATTATCAAAATCGTTTGCATTCCAAAAGTATTGTTCGCGAGCACCCAATTATCAAGACTTAACGTTTCCTTCCATAGAACCCCATCACAATAGTGTTAGAACATACACTGTTTCCCGAAAATATATTTCATCCGTAGACGGTAGCGAACCGTCCGTAATGAGGGTTTGTCAAACCCGTATGGCCACACAATATAAGTTCTCGCTTACACCCTGCAAGTGTAACTAATGATAATCGAATTGAGGATTTTTGTTCTAACTCGCTGTGGAATGTTTGTTTTCCTTGTACTTGTGTTCAAAGTATAAAAGTAAGTAGTACAAAATGTAACAAAGTATATGTTTCTCAGCCCACAATTTAAAGTATAAAAAGTTGTTGAAAAGGGTGGGACTATGATCTCACCTCGAGTGCACGAGTATAAAAGTACTTCACAAAGTAACGTATGCATGAAAGTTGCTTAGCCTTGACCTAAACAAGTAAGTTGTGTCAATTAACCGGTTACGACACAAAGTCGGGTGAAATGTGTTCAATTAGTCCTATGGCTCGTTACGACTCGATTAAGTATAGCATGTGAATCACGTTGTCAAGTTTCATACAAGAAACAAGTATAAAAGCATGTTAGAATGATTGTATAAAAGTTTGGTTAAGTTTGACTAAAAGTCAAACTTGGTCAAAGTCAACGAAAAAGTCAACACGTTCGGGTTCGGTCCCGAACTATTTTTCTGAGGTTTTTATTCATATATAAGCATATTAGAACAAGTTTCATGTGAATCGGAGGTCGGTAGCTAGTCAAACATTTCGCGTGAAATGTGACAAAGTGAGCAGAATCTGGCCAGGCGATTCTGCGCGCCGCGCGGGGATGTGGCGCGCCGCGCCACTACCTGGCCAGAGAATTCTGGTCAGTCTTTCCAAGTGTGCACGAACCAAAACCTTTTCCAACCCAATTCTTGACCCGCAGACACTTATAATGCTTATCATATATCGTCGAAAAGGTATTTTGACGAGGAATACAACTAACCATATATCATCAATCAAAAACATCATTTACAATAACCGAAAACTCGTCAATTGATCAAGAAAGGTTTATTTTCAAAGTTTCAAGTTCGTAAAACGTATTTTATGATTCGGGAATCCAATTTACACATACGATATGCCGTTTTGAAGGTAATGAAGCATACATTACTACTAAACACTAACAATTAACACTCCATGGCATTTAAGCATCCAAAAGTTCATGTCAAGAACTATCAAACCCTAGTCAAACATTACAAAATCATTAATCGGGTTTTTGAAGTTTTCTTAATCAACCTACACATCCAAATGTGGCTAATGATACTAGTAACACAATTAAAACATGCACTTTAACAAACTAACAACATTAACTCATCCAAAATCAAGGATTAAGCAAACCCATTTCAAGTTCATGCTAGTTACTCCAAAAACAACAAATCGAGCAAACCAAACATATATTCATGTTAGACTTGAGCCATAGACACTAACTAACACCATTTCAAATCAAAAACACGAATTTAGAGAAATCTAGAGTTTTAGAAATGTTACCCAAACGAGATGAAGTTGGTATCAAATTGTAGAGGATGAAGAGAGGATTCCAAATATGTAATTTGTTTTGAAGTTTGCTTCCAATCCCGAATTTAGATGATGATTCTATGAAGTTGGGGTTTGTGTGTGTTCTTGCTAGAGAGAAAGAGAGAGAGATGGAGGGATTGAATGGTGGTGAAATGGGTTGACTAGTTGACCTAGTCAACTAGTTTGCCCATTTGACAACTCCGGTCCCTCGAGTTTCAAAGCGGGTGCGGGATTTAACCGATCGAATATTTTTAAAACGCTCGAGTAATTGGGTGATGTCAAAATTAAATAGCGGAAATATAATGAACGTTACTCACGGAAACTATTAATTTAAATACGAAAGATTATGTTTAAAAAAAAAAGACGGTGTTAAAAATAAATTTAACGGAAAAACGCGGGATGTTACACATCCAACCTCAAGAAATCTTTGTTTCTTACAGTAGGTTATCATTCTAATACAAGGTAATAATCATATTCAAACTTTGGTTCAATTTCTATAACTATAACAATCTTATTTCAAGTGATGATCTTACTTGAACTTGTTTTCGTGTCATGATTCTGCTTCAAGAACTTCGAGCCATCCAAGGATCCGTTGAAGCTAGATCCATTTTTCTCTTTTCCAGTAGGTTTATCCAAGGAACTTAAGGTAGTAATGATGTTCATAACATCATTCGATTCATACATATAAAGCTATCTTATTCGAAGGTTTAAACTCGTAATCACTAGAACATAGTTTAGTTAATTCTAAACTTGTTCGCAAACAAAAGTTAATCCTTCTAACTTGACTTTTAAAATTAACTACACACATGTTCTATATCTATATGATATGCTAACTTAATGATTTAAAACCTGGAAACACGAAAAACACCGTAAAACCGGATTTACGCCGTCGTAGTAACACCGCGGGCTGTTTTGGGTTAGTTAATTAAAAACTATGATAAACTTTGATTTTAAAGTTGTTATTCTGAGAAAATGATTTTTATTATGAACATGAAACTATATCCAAAAATTATGATTAAACTCAAAGTGGAAGTATGTTTTCTAAAATGGTCATCTAGACGTCGTTCTTTCGACTGAAATGACTACCTTTACAAAAACGACTTGTAACTTATTTTTCCGACTATAAACCTATACTTTTCTGTTTAGATTCATAAAATAGAGTTCAATATGAAACCATAGCAATTTGATTCACTCAAAACGGATTTAAAATGAAGAAGTTATGGGTAAAACAAGATTGGATAATTTTTCTCATTTTAGCTACGTGAAAATTGGTAACAAATCTATTCCAACCATAACTTAATCAACTTGTATTGTATATTATGTAATCTTGAGATACCATAGACACGTATACAATGTTTCGACCTATCATGTCGACACATCTATATATATTTCGGAACAACCATAGACACTCTATATGTGAATGTTGGAGTTAGCTATACAGGGTTGAGGTTGATTCCAAAATATATATAGTTTGAGTTGTGATCAATACTGAGATACGTATACACTGGGTCGTGGATTGATTCAAGATAATATTTATTGATTTATTTCTGTACATCTAACTGTGGACAACTAGTTGTAGGTTACTAACGAGGACAGCTGACTTAATAAACTTAAAACATCAAAATATATTAAAAGTGTTGTAAATATATTTTGAACATACTTTGATATATATGTATATATTGTTATAGGTTCGTGAATCAACCAGTGGCCAAGTCTTACTTCCCGACGAAGTAAAAATCTGTGAAAGTGAGTTATAGTCCCACTTTTAAAATCTAATATTTTTGGGATGAGAATACATGCAGGTTTTATAAATGATTTACAAAATAGACACAAGTACGTGAAACTACATTCTATGGTTGAATTATCGAAATCGAATATGCCCCTTTTTATTAAGTCTGGTAATCTATGAATTAGGGAACAGACACCCTAATTGACGCGAATCCTAAAGATAGATCTATTGGGCCTAACAAACCCCATCCAAAGAACCGGATGCTTTAGTACTTCGAAATTTATATCATATCCGAAGGGTGTCCCGGAATGATGGGGATATTCTTATATATGCATCTTGTTAATGTCGGTTACCAGGTGTTCACCATATGAATGATTTTTATCTCTATGTATGGGATGTGTAATGAAATATGAAATCTTGTGGTCTATTATTATGATTTGATATATATAGGTTAAACCTATAACTCACCAACATTTTTGTTGACGTTTTAAGCATGTTTATTCTCAGGTGATTATTAAGAGCTTCCGCTGTCGCATACTTAAATAAGGACGATATTTGGAGTCCATACTTGTATGATATTGTGTAAAAACTGCATTCAAGAAACTTATTTTGTTGTAACATATTTGTATTGTAAACCATTATGTAATGGTCGTGTGTAAACAGGATATTTTAGATTATCATTATTTGATAATCTACGTAAAGCTTTTTAAAACCTTTATCTATGAAATAAAGGTTATGGTTTGTTTTAAAAATGAATGCAGTCTTTGAAAAACGTCTCATATAGAGGTCAAAACCTCGCAACGAAATCAATTAATATGGAACGTTTTTAATCAATAAGAACGGGACATTTCAGTTGGTATCCGAGCGTTGGTCTTAGAGAACTAGAAAATTTGCATTAGTGTGTCTTATCGAGTTTGTTAGGATGCATTAGTGAGTCTGGACTTCGACCGTGTTTACTTGAAAAATGATTGCTTAACAAATTTTGTTGGAAACTATATATTTTTAACATGTGAATATTATGTGATATATTAATCTCTTAACGCGTTTGATATTATGTGATAGATGTCTACCTCTAGAACAAGTCCCATTGACTCACCTAATAATAATGAAGAGTCAAATGTAAATTGGAATGATTCGTGGACTGATTCACAAGTTCCTGAAGAGGAACCGGAAGAAGAGTCGGAACCGGAAGAAGAATCGGAACCGGAAGAAGAATCGGAACCGGATGAAGAAATAGAACCGGTGGGGGAAATAATAAAACGGTTAAGTAAAAGAAAATCCTCAACCAACCGACCAAGGTTAATTATGGTCAATGGTGTTTCCGCCAAGGAAGCAAAATATTGGGAGGATTACCAATTCTCCGATGAATCAGATTCCGACAAGAATTCCGATGATGTTATAGAAATTACCCCAACTGAATTTAAAAAGGCAAAAGAAAATAATAAGGGAAAGGGCATAAAAATAGAGAAATCTAATTCCAACCCCGATGAACTTTATATGTATCGTCAACCCCCGAAGTCCTTAAGTTTTAACAATGACCCGGGAA
Organism: Rutidosis leptorrhynchoides; assembly: GCF_046630445.1. Classification (NCBI taxonomy): domain Eukaryota; kingdom Viridiplantae; phylum Streptophyta; class Magnoliopsida; order Asterales; family Asteraceae; genus Rutidosis; species Rutidosis leptorrhynchoides. Next base: position 208,250,825 of record NC_092336.1, on the reverse strand, counting down.
CCTCTAAACCACCGGGTTTTTCTAAACCAATGTGGAAAATTACGGCTCGTATTAGGGGAACATCATATATCCCTAGAAACTTGGCAAAACGAACCAAAACCGAAGAAGAAGAAACGAGCGAGTCGGAATAAGATAGTTGTATTCGTGTGGTGTAATATATGTAATATAGTGTTCTTATGCTTTATGATATATGTAAAAATTGCTTGTATTAATAAGTATTTTTTTATGAATCTAACTCTTGTCTATTTTACAGTTTAAAAACACAAAATGGATAGACAACCCAATATTTTAAGAGACCTACCCGGAGACATGATTGATGAAATCTTGTCTAGAGTCGGCCAGAATTCCTCGGCACAACTATTTAAGGCGAGATCAGTTTGTAAGACATTCGAAGAACGTTCCAAGAATGTCTTGGTTTATAAGAGACTTTCGTTTGAAAGATGGGGGATATCACATTGGGAAACCCATAAGTTACGATGTGTTTACTTTGAAGCATATATTGCGGGGAACCCAAATGCTATTTTACGCAACGGGTTAAGAAATTATTTTGACTCAATATATCCGAATATTGGACTTCGTGATTTAGAAAAAGCGGCTAACATGCAACATAAAGAAGCATGTTATGCTTACGGATTAGTAATGTTCGCTTCTCACCAAAGTGAGAACAAGAACATCGGGCTACAACTATTAAACAAAACGTTTCCACAAGTGACGGAGTCGGTAATTGGGGTAAGAAATGAGGTTTTTAGATTATTACGGGACTGTTGGACATTACGTAACCCTCGTCCCTTTGACGACGTTACAACACGCTGTCTTATAAACGGCCATAATGGTTATGTTGCACAAGACCAAGGATGGGAAGTAGTCCTAGTAAAACCAGAATGCATGACTTGTTTCTGGACGTACGAATTACGTGTCTTTATTGCCTTTGCTGAACGACTTGTGTACTAGCTAGAATTATCTTCACAACTATCTTGTATCAAAGTTATTGTGTGCTATATTTCAAGCTTTATGTAAAATAAGCGGTATTGTAAGTTTGTAAAATATTGTATAAAAGTTTGAACGCGAAATATTATTATAATCAGTTTTTCATATAGAATTGTAGTAGTTGAATTGTATATTAGCTACTAAGTATGAACTTAACGGGTAGGTACTACCCGAATTTAAACTTATAAAACGCTAATATGAAGAAAAAGCTTTTATAAATGAGTTCATATTATGCTACGAAATACTATTAACTACTCTTAATATTCTGTATGATTAACTTGTTCCATTTGACTATTTTGAAGGAAATGGCACCGACTACTCGACACACCGTGAATATGAATGAAGAGGAATTTCGTACTTTTCTAGCTTCAAACATAGCCGCAGTACAGGCTGCGCTACATACCAACAATAACCTTGGATCTAGCAGTACAGGAAATCGTGTAGGATGCACCTACAAAGAATTCACTGCCTGCAAACCTTTGGAATTTGATGGAACCGAAGGACCGATCGGATTGAAACGGTGGACCGAGAAGGTCGAATCGGTGTTTGCCATAAGTAAGTGTACTGAAGAGGACAAAGTGAACTACGCTACGCATACCTTCACAGGTTCTGTGTTAACATGGTGGAATACCTATCTAGAGCAAGTGGGACAAGACGATGCGTACGCACTACCGTGGTCAGCATTCAAGCACTTGATGAACGAGAAGTACCGTCCCAGAACCGAGGTCAATAAGCTCAAGACAGAACTTAGAGGGTTACGAACCCAAGGATTTGATATTACCATGTACGAAAGACGATTCACAGAATTGTGCCTATTGTGTCCGGGAGCATTCGAAGATGAGGAAGAGAAGATCGACGCATTTGTGAAAGGATTACCGGAAAGAATCCAAGAAGATATAAGTTCACACGAGCCCGCCTCTATACAACAGGCATGTAGAATGGCTCACAAACTAGTGAACCAGATTGAAGAAAGAATTAAAGAACAGACTGCTGAAGAGGCCAATGTGAAGCAAGTCAAAAGAAAGTGGGAGGAAAACGGTGATAAGAATCACCAATACAACAACAGCAGCAATTACAACAATAATCGCAACAATTATCCCAACAATCGCAACATCAATCGCAACTACAACAAACGGCCCAACAATAACAACAACAACAACAACAACAGCAACAGCAACTACAACAATCATCCCAACAACAATAATAACCGCAACAACAACAACAATCAGAAGCAGCTATGCCAAAGGTGCGAAAAGTATCACTCGGGCTTCTGCACCAAATTTTGCAACAAGTGTAAAAGAAATGGTCATAGCGCGGCGAAGTGTGTGGTCTACGGACCAGGGGTTAATAGAACGAAAGGAACAAATGGTGTCGGAACGAGTAATGGCGGAGCAAGTAGTGTCGGAGCAAGTTATGCCAATGTAGTTTGTTATAAATGTGGAAAACCGGGCCACATTATTAGAAATTGCCCGAACCAGGAGAACACGAATGGACAAGGCCGCAGAAGAGTTTTCAATATTAATGCGGCAGAGGCACAGGAAGACCCGGAGCTTGTTACGGGTACGTTTCTTATTGACAATAAATCTGCTTACGTTTTATTTGATTCGGGTGCGGATAGAAGCTATATGAGTAGAGATTTTTGTGCTAAATTAAGTTGTCCATTGACGCCTTTGGATAGTAAATTTTTACTCGAATTAGCAAATGGTAAATTAATTTCAGCAGATAATATATGTCGGAATCGAGAAATTAAACTGGTTAGCGAAACATTTAAGATTGATTTGATACCAGTAGAGTTAGGGAGTTTTGATGTGATAATCGGTATGGACTGGTTGAAAGAAGTGAAAGCAGAGATCGTTTGTTACAAAAATGCAATTCGCATTATACGAGAAAAAGGAAAACCCTTAATGGTGTACGGAGAAAAGGGCAACACGAAGCTACATCTTATTAGTAATTTGAAGGCACAAAAACTAATAAGAAAAGGTTGCTATGCTATTCTAGCACACGTCGAGAAAGTACAAACTGAAGAAAAGAGCATCAATGATGTTTCCATTGCAAAAGAATTTCCCGATGTATTTCCGAAAGAATTACCGGGATTACCCCCACATCGATCCGTTGAATTTCAAATAGATCTTGTACCAGGAGCTGCACCAATAGCTCGTGCTCCTTACAGACTCGCACCCAGCGAGATGAAAGAACTGCAAAGCCAATTACAAGAACTTTTAGAGCGTGGTTTCATTCGACCAAGCACATCACCGTGGGGAGCTCCTGTTTTGTTTGTCAAGAAGAAAGATGGTACATTCAGGTTGTGTATCGACTACCGAGAGTTGAACAAACTTACCATCAAGAACCGCTACCCACTACCGAGAATCGACGACTTATTTGATCAACTACAAGGCTCGTCTGTTTATTCAAAGATTGACTTACGTTCCGGGTATCATCAAATGCGGGTGAAAGAAGATGATATTCCAAAGACAGCTTTCAGAACACGTTACGGTCATTACGAGTTTATGGTCATGCCGTTTGGTTTAACTAATGCACCAGCTGTGTTCATGGACCTTATGAACCGAGTGTGTAGACCATACCTTGACAAGTTTGTCATTGTTTTCATTGATGACATACTTATTTACTCAAAGAATGACCAAGAACACGGTGAACATTTGAGAAAGGTGTTAGAAGTATTGAGGAAGGAAGAATTGTATGCTAAGTTTTCAAAGTGTGCATTTTGGTTGAAAGAAGTTCAATTCCTCGGTCACATAGTGAACAAAGAAGGTATTAAGGTGGATCCGGCAAAGATAGAAACTGTTGAAAAGTGGGAAACCCCGAAAACTCCGAAACACATACGCCAGTTTTTAGGACTAGCTGGTTACTACAGAAGGTTCATCCAAGACTTTTCCAGAATAGCAAAACCCTTGACTGTATTAACGCATAAAGGGAAGAAATTTGAATGGAATGATGAACAAGAGAAAGCGTTTCAGTTATTGAAGAAAAAGCTAACTACGGCACCTATATTGTCATTGCCTGAAGGGAATGATGATTTTGTGATTTATTGTGACGCATCAAAGCAAGGTCTCGGTTGTGTATTAATGCAACGAACGAAGGTGATTGCTTATGCGTCTAGACAATTGAAGATTCACGAACAAAATTATACGACGCATGATTTGGAATTAGGCGCGGTTGTTTTTGCATTAAAGACTTGGAGGCACTACTTATATGGGGTCAAAAGTATTATATATACCGACCACAAAAGTCTTCAACACATATTTAATCAGAAACAACTGAATATGAGGCAGCGTAGGTGGATTGAATTATTGAATGATTACGACTTTGAGATTCGTTACCACCCGGGGAAGGCAAATGTGGTAGCCGATGCCTTGAGCAGGAAGGACAGAGAACCCATTCGAGTAAAATCTATGAATATAATGATTCATAATAACCTTACTACTCAAATAAAGGAGGCGCAACAAGGAGTTTTAAAAGAGGAAAATTTAAAGGATGAAATACCCAAAGGATCGGAGAAGCATCTTAATATTCGGGAAGACGGAACCCGGTATATGGCTGAAAGGATTTGGGTACCAAAATTTGGAGATATGAGAGAAATGGTACTTAGAGAAGCTCATAAAACCAGATACTCAATACATCCTGGAACGGGGAAGATGTACAAGGATCTCAAGAAACATTTTTGGTGGCCGGGTATGAAAGCCGATGTTGCTAAATACGTAGGAGAATGTTTGACGTGTTCTAAGGTCAAAGCTGAGCATCAGAAACCATCAGGTCTACTTCAACAACCCGAAATCCCGGAATGGAAATGGGAAAACATTACCATGGATTTCATCACTAAATTACCAAGGACTGCAAGTGGTTTTGATACTATTTGGGTAATAGTTGATCGTCTCACCAAATCAGCACACTTCCTGCCAATAAGAGAAGATGACAAGATGGAGAAGTTAGCACGACTGTATTTGAAGGAAGTCGTCTCCAGACATGGAATACCAATCTCTATTATCTCTGATAGGGATGGTAGATTTATTTCAAGATTCTGGCAGACATTACAGCAAGCATTAGGAACTCGTCTAGACATGAGTACTGCCTATCATCCACAAACTGATGGGCAGAGTGAAAGGACGATACAAACACTTGAAGACATGCTACGAGCATGTGTTATTGATTTCAGAAACAGTTGGGATCGACATCTACCGTTAGCAGAATTTTCCTACAACAACAACTACCATTCAAGCATTGAGATGGCGCCGTTTGAAGCACTTTATGGTAGAAAGTGCAGGTCTCCGATTTGTTGGAGTGAAGTGGGGGATAGACAGATTACGGGTCCGGAGATTATACAAGAAACTACCGAGAAGATCATCCAAATTCAACAACGGTTGAAAACCGCCCAAAGTCGACAAAAGAGCTACGCTGACATTAAAAGAAAAGATATAGAATTTGAAATTGGAGAGATGGTCATGCTTAAAGTTGCACCTTGGAAAGGCGTTGTTCGATTTGGTAAACGAGGGAAATTAAATCCAAGGTATATTGGACCATTCAAGATTATTGATCGTGTCGGACCAGTAGCTTACCGACTTGAGTTACCTCAACAACTCGCGGCTGTACATAACACTTTCCACGTCTCGAATTTGAAGAAATGTTTTGCTAAAGAAGATCTCACTATTCCGTTAGATGAAATCCAAATCAACGAAAAACTTCAATTCATCGAAGAACCCGTCGAAATAATGGATCGTGAGGTTAAAAGACTTAAGCAAAACAAGATACCAATTGTTAAGGTTCGATGGAATGCTTGTAGAGGACCCGAGTTCACCTGGGAGCGTGAAGATCAGATGAAGAAGAAATACCCGCATCTATTTCCAGAAGATTCGTCAACACCTTCAACAGCTTAAAATTTCGGGACGAAATTTATTTAACGGGTAGGTACTGTAGTGACCCGAACTTTTCCATGTTTATATATATTAATTGAGATTGATATTTACATGATTAAATGTTTCCAACATGTTAAGCAATCAAACTTGTTAAGACTTGATTAATTGAAATATGTTTCATATAGACAATTGACCACCCAAGTTGACCGGTGATTCACGAACGTTAAAACTTGTAAAAACTATACGATGACATATATATGGTTATATATATAGTTAACATGTTTTTATTATAAGTATGTATCTCATTAGGTATTTTAACAATGAGTTATATACATAAAAATGAGACTATTAATTTAAGAAACTCGAAAACGATATATATAACGATTATCGTTATAACAACGTCTTACTAGGTACATATGAATCATATTAAGATATTGATACACTTGGTTAATTATATTAAATGATAAGTAAATATATTATTAAGTGTATTAACAATGAAATACATATGTAAAAATAAGACTACTAACTTAATGATTTCGAAACGAGACATATATGTAACGATTATCGTTGTAACGACATTTAACTGTATATACATCATACTGAGATATATTATATATCATAATATCATGATAATATAACAAATTAACATCTCATTTGTTATAATAAACAATGGGTTAACAACATTCAACAAGATCATTAACCTAAAGGTTTCAAAACAACATTTACATGTAACGACTAACGATGACTTAACGACTCAGTTAAAATGTATATACATGTAGTGTTTTAATATTTATTCATACACTTTTGAAAGACTTCAAGACACTTATAAAAATACTTCTACTTAACAAAAATTCTTACAATTACATCCTCGTTCAGTTTCATTAACAATTCTACTCGTATGCACCCGTATTCGTACTCGTACAATACACAGCTTTTAGATGTATGTACTATTGGTATATACACTCCAATGATCAGCTCTTAGCAGCCCATGTGAGTCACCTAACACATGTGGGAACCATCATTTGGCAACTAGCATGAAATATCTCATAAAATTACAAAAATATGAGTAATCATTCATGACTTATTTACATGAAAACAAAATTACATATCCTTTATATCTAATCCATACACCAACGACCAAAAACACCTACAAACACTTTCATTCTTCAATTTTCTTCATCTAATTGATCTCTCTCAAGTTCTATCTTCAAGTTCTAAGTGTTCTTCATATATTTTACAAGTTCTAGTTACATAAAATCAAGAATACTTTCAAGTTTGCTAGCTCACTTCCAATCTTGTAAGGTGATCATCCAACCTCAAGAAATCTTTGTTTCTTACAGTAGGTTATCATTCTAATACAAGGTAATAATCATATTCAAACTTTGGTTCAATTTCTATAACTATAACAATCTTATTTCAAGTGATGATCTTACTTGAACTTGTTTTCGTGTCATGATTCTGCTTCAAGAACTTCGAGCCATCCAAGGATCCGTTGAAGCTAGATCCATTTTTCTCTTTTCCAGTAGGTTTATCCAAGGAACTTAAGGTAGTAATGATGTTCATAACATCATTCGATTCATACATATAAAGCTATCTTATTCGAAGGTTTAAACTCGTAATCACTAGAACATAGTTTAGTTAATTCTAAACTTGTTCGCAAACAAAAGTTAATCCTTCTAACTTGACTTTTAAAATTAACTACACACATGTTCTATATCTATATGATATGCTAACTTAATGATTTAAAACCTGGAAACACGAAAAACACCGTAAAACCGGATTTACGCCGTCGTAGTAACACCGCGGGCTGTTTTGGGTTAGTTAATTAAAAACTATGATAAACTTTGATTTTAAAGTTGTTATTCTGAGAAAATGATTTTTATTATGAACATGAAACTATATCCAAAAATTATGATTAAACTCAAAGTGGAAGTATGTTTTCTAAAATGGTCATCTAGACGTCGTTCTTTCGACTGAAATAACTACCTTTACAAAAACGACTTGTAACTTATTTTTCCGACTATAAACCTATACTTTTCTGTTTAGATTCATAAAATAGAGTTCAATATGAAACCATAGCAATTTGATTCACTCAAAACGGATTTAAAATGAAGAAGTTATGGGTAAAACAAGATTGGATAATTTTTCTCATTTTAGCTACGTGAAAATTGGTAACAAATCTATTCCAACCATAACTTAATCAACTTGTATTGTATATTATGTAATCTTGAGATACCATAGACACGTATAAAATGTTTCGACCTATCATGTCGACACATCTATATATATTTCGGAACAACCATAGACACTCTATATGGGAATGTTGGAGTTAGCTATACAGGGTTGAGGTTGATTCCAAAATATATATAGTTTGAGTTGTGATCAATACTGAGATACGTATACACTGGGTCGTGGATTGATTCAAGATAATATTTATCGATTTATTTCTGTACATCTAACTGTGGACAACTAGTTGTAAGTTACTAACGAGGACAGCTGACTTAATAAACTTAAAACATCAAAATATATTAAAAGTGTTGTAAATATATTTTGAACATACTTTGATATATATGTATATATTGTTATAGGTTCGTGAATCAACCAGTGGCCAAGTCTTACTTCCCGACGAAGTAAAAATCTGTGAAAGTGAGTTATAGTCCCACTTTTGAAATCTAATATTTTTGGGATGAGAATACATGCAGGTTTTATAAATGATTTACAAAATAGACACAAGTACGTGAAACTACATTCTATGGTTGAATTATCGAAATCGAATATGCCCCTTTTTATTAAGTCTGGTAATCTATGAATTAGGGAACAGACACCCTAATTGACGCGAATCCTAAAGATAGATCTATTGGGCCTAACAAACCCCATCCAAAGAACCGGATGCTTTAGTACTTCGAAATTTATATCATATCCGAAGGGTGTCCCGGAATGATGGGGATATTCTTATATATGCATCTTGTTAATGTCGGTTACCAGGTGTTCACCATATGAATGATTTTTATCTCTATGTATGGGATGTGTATTGAAATATGAAATCTTGTGGTCTATTATTATGATATGATATATATAGGTTAAACCTATAACTCACCAACATTTTTGTTGACGTTTTAAGCATGTTTATTCTCAGGTGATTATTAAGAGCTTCCGCTGTCGCATACTTAAATAAGGACGAGATTTGGAGTCCATACTTGTATGATATTGTGTAAAAACTGCATTCAAGAAACTTATTTTGTTGTAACATATTTGTATTGTAAACCATTATGTAATGGTCGTGTGTAAACAGGATATTTTAGATTATCATTATTTGATAATCTACGTAAAGCTTTTTAAAACCTTTATCTATGAAATAAAGGTTATGGTTTGTTTTAAAAATGAATGCAGTCTTTGAAAAACGTCTCATATAGAGGTCAAAACCTCGCAACGAAATCAATTAATATGGAACGTTTTTAATCAATAAGAACGGGACATTTCATTTATTAAGTCTGGTAATCTAAGAATTAGGGAACAGACACCCTAATTGACGTGAATCCTAAAGATAGATCTATTGGGCCTAACAAACCCCATCCAAAGTACCGGATGCTTTAGTACTTCGAAATTTATATCATATCTGAAGGGTGTCCCGGAATGATGGGGATATTCTTATATATGCATCTTGTTAATGTCGGTTACCAGGTGTTCACCATATGAATGATTTTTATCTCTATGTATGGGATGTGTATTGAAATATGAAATCTTGTGGTCTATTGTTACGATTTGATATATATAGGTTAAACCTATAACTCACGAACATTTTTGTTGACGTTTAAAGCATGTTTATTCTCAGGTGAATACTAAGAGCTTCCGCTGTTGCATACTAAAATAAGGACAATATTTGGAGTCCATGTTTGTATGATATTGTGTAAAAACTGCATTCAAGAAACATATGTCGATGTAATATATTTCTATTGTAAACCATTATGTAATGGTCGTGTGTAAACAGTATATTTTAGATTATCATTATTTGATAATCTACGTAATGTTTTTAAAACCTTTATTGATAAAATAAAGGTTATGGTTGTTTTAAAAATGAATGCAGTCTTTGAAAAACCTCTCATATAGAGGTCAAAACCTCGCGATGAAATCAATTAATATGGAACGTTTATAATCAATATGAACGGGACATTTCAAAAGACACTTCAAATAATGAACAATCAAGATGATGATCCAACCACATGTTACCCACAATCATGCAACTGAAAAACTCTCGAAACCAAAGTTATAGTTTAACACGTACTCGCGCCAGAACTTTTGGCATTTATTAGCAAAAATAACTTTGCGATTCCTTCTCAAAGTAGCAAATTCTGTCACAGCTTCAGCAAGTCAACCTCGATTTTTCATCCGGAATAGTCTTATTATAACCCTGATATATACGATTACCCTTTTGTTACCGGGAACCTTTTATATTCCACCACATTATCAGCAGATGTATCAGCAATTTCATCACTCTTTAGCCATTTCTACTTCAACAGTTATATATATACATATAACGTCCATCTCTTAGACTTACATGTTTTGAATGTGAAGTTTCTGAAAAACACCCCAAGCTATGAATTAGTTCTCCGAAATTTTGGAAAAATTGAATGAAGCAGCAGAAACTGTAGACAACCGTAACAGTCGAAATTTTGATGATAAAGAATGGTGAGTTGGTAAAGCTCAGAAAAAGAGAAGGTTTGTTACTAGAAAATGGATTGAGTAAACTATGAAGGAGGCCGTGGACAAATCACAAGGACGAAATCTACCTTCAAAGAATCCAAATGATTCAGTGTCTGCTGAAATCCTTAGCAAATACCTTGCTCCTGACTCTAAACCTTTACGGACAAATCTTCATCATCATCCATCGATGTTAGAAATTCTAAGATATCATCGTATCTCTCATTATAAATATCCTCGATATTTCTGAAGATATCTTCATGACTATTGTTACCCGAAATCATTTACCTCTTCACGCTATCTGTGTTACATCATAAAAGAAACTATTTTAGTTTCTAAATTCCGAAACCTTCGAGTTTAAAATATGAATGTTTTTGAAGTAGTGTTGGGAACTGAAGCATGAATTAGTATAATATAATGACACTTGATCAACGTGATTATATTACAGTAAGTCATGCTGAGTTTCTAATGAAACATGATGATTCACAGACCATAACGTCATCATGTACCATTTTACATGACTCTTACATTCTACCTGACCTCTAAACATATCAAGAAATATTTTTCTTGATGATTCGGTCTTTTCCAGATATTCTGGTAATTTGACAAATCAAATTGTGCTACTATCTTTCCTTTCTACCTTGTATATTATGATAATTCGAAAACTTCATACCTACGAATTCTGGACCGTTACTTGCGAGAAGAAAACAAAAGCATGAAGTTCTGAAATAGAAAGGGGAGTATAAATCGCAGCAAACAGAAAAGATCATTAACCGTAGATGTCAATAATTATGGAAAGACAAATGCAAGGAAGGATTATAAAAATCACCACCCCAAGAGCGAAATAGAAGTAAACAGATTCCTCTGGTGGAAGTTGGAAGAGGAGGATGATTGTTGCGATAGTTAAAAACATATCAAGGATCAGAACTGGATCAAGTATATTGTCTAATATGATGGAAGTATAAATTAAAGAAGAAAGTAAAGAAGATGGGAGATGTGGAAATCAGGAAACGAAAGGAGTGGATTTATAGTGAAATATCCGACAGAGTAATCGAGACAGAATTATCGTATTTAACCGAAGAGGATCCTAATTTCCTTAATTACCGAAGAATTAAATCTTTTAGATTTTGAAGATTTTCTTTAAATCCCTTGAATTCCGGAATTCAACCAAGACAACGTCAAAAGTTAAGACAAAACTTTATTTCTTCAATTCACTCATTTGTGATAACTTCACTCATACGCTTCGAGTAATCGAATTATCTTATCCATATTACTCAACCGTGATAAAACTCTGTTTATCAACTCATATTCGTTAAGAAAACATTTTTATTGTTAGCCATGACGATCTCAATCAAATTTCGGGACAAAATTTCTTTAACGGGTAGGTATCGTGACGACCCGGAAATTTTCGACCAAATTTAAACTTAATCTTATTATGATCTGACAGATAAGCAAAGTCTATTAAACCGAGTCTCAAAAGGTTTGAACTATTTTTTTATGAATGCATTTGACCTCGACTATTCCCGACGATTCACGAATAAATTGTTTGTAAATAAATATATGTATATATATATATATATATATATATATATATATATATATATATAAATGTAGGTATATATAATAATTTGAAATTATAAAATATAATTTAAACATTAGAATTAAAAAAGTAAAATAAGATACAAAATAATTAAGGGTAATTTAAAATGAACATATATATATATATATATATATATATATATATATATATATATATATATATATATATATATATATATATATATATATATATATATATATATGTATATATATATATATATATATATATATATATATATATATATATATATATATATATATATATATGATCTGTAGGTATAATTATTATAAGTATATTATAATATATATAAAATTTATAAATAATAAATATTCAATAAAAGTTACTATATAATATATTATATGATTAATAAATAATACATATTTAATAATATATAATACAAGTTAAAATATAGTTATTATATTGAAATTATTATTACTTTCATTATTATCATTAATAACAGATTTGATACATGTAATATGTTATATTCTTATTATTATTAGTATTATTATGTTTATCATTATTGTTATTTATAAGATTATCATATTATCATATCATCACTTTTATTATTATTTTTATCAATATTATTACAATTAAAGTTATCATTATTAAAGTTACTAAAAATTCTCATTTTTAGTATCATTATTACTTTTATCATCATTATTATTATTATTATAATTAGTAGTATTATTCGATATTATTATTATTATTATTATTATTAAGTTATTTGTACTTTTATTATTAGTAATAATTTACATCATATTATTATTAGTCTAATTATATTTATAAGTCAATATTTCTAAATTCAATAAAACCAGATTTATTAATTTGATTTGTACAAGTATTATTATTAATATTGATGTTAATATTATTATTATTTCTATTATTATTATTAATTGTTTCATTAATATTAGATATTAATATTTGTATAATTAATATTAGTATGTTTCTTTAAGTATTTAATATACAAATACATATATATTTGATATATGATTATATATATATATATATATATATATATATATATATATATATATATATATATATATATATATATATATAACTCCATATGCATATATTAAAAATATAGTTATATATATAATTATATATATAAATACAAATACATATATATAAATATATAAAATACCGTATATATATATAGATATATGGTATTTTATACGTATTTGGTTTCCTATCCTTATCAAAGTGTTCCCTAAATTGATTTATAATTGTAATCTAGTACAAATTAGCATCAATTAGTCACATAAGCAAACGAAATCAAAATTGGTCGATTGTTTCTTTTTCTTAAAGTCCTTCTGACAGAATAATCTTTTTATCGAGCCAATTCAGCTACAAAACAAGTTTAAACGATTCTGATTACATTATTTGAACTCAATTATACTCTATAAAATCCGTGTTTCAATTCAATACGTGAAAACAAAACAAAAATTACAGAAAATAAACTAACGACCCCTGTTCTTGACCAAAAATCACAAAAGCTCGATTTCGTATAAATTTTAAAAATCCTTAAATACAATTGTGTTCGAAATCTCCTATTTAAACTCTCTGCAAAGTTTCAAATCTCAATTTCAATTATCAAGTTCGAATTTTGAGGTTAAAGTTTAGGATTAAAAAGTCAAATCGTATGAACATGGATTAAATTCGAATTACCTGTTGTAAGTCATGTTCAATTGTGGATTTAAAAAGGTTCTATGAAGGATTTGCAACATATTTCATGTTGAAGTCGTTATCTAAACAGGTCTGGATTTTAAAACCACCATTTGAGTTCTTACTTTTCAAAATGATACTTCTGCTGGTCAAATTTTAAATTTTAATTTCTGATTCTGTTGAAACACCACATTCTAATCGATGTTGCTTCAATAATACGTCCTAAATGAAACACTTAAATTGAAGTCTAGTTTGGTTTTTGGTCTTCTGGTCGAATCAGTCATGAAGAAGAAGATGAAATGGTTATGGCGGGTTATATAGTTCAGGAATGGAATTTAAATAGAAAAACAGACTAGATCGAATGGTAAAGGGTGTAGATAGGTTATTAAGAGGTCTCGAGTTCGAAGTTGGGCAGTGGCGATTTTTTCTAACTTTTCTTCAAAGGTTCTATTTTATTATCATTATTATTTTTATTATTATCATTATTATTATTATTATTATTATTATTATTATTATTATTATTATTATTATTATTATTATTATTATTATTATTATTATTATTATTATTATTATTGTTATTGTTATTGTTATTGTTATTATTGTTATTGTTATTGTTATTATTATTATTATTATTATTATTGTTATTGTTATTATTATTATTATTATTATTATTATTATTATTAATATTATTGTTGTTATTGTTAATGTTATTATTAGTTATTGTTATTATCACTAGTATATTAGTTATTAGTATTATTATTTTTACTAATAGAAGTAGTAGTTACCCTTTTATTATTATTAGCATAATTATAATTACAAATATGATTATTATTATTATTATTATTATTGTTATTACTAATTTTATTGTTATTACTAGTATTATTATTAAGTAGTATTATTACTAATACTATCATTATTATTATTAAGTATGAATATCACTATTAGCATTGTTATTATTGAAAATTATAATCATTATTTTGAAAGACATTATTATTATTATTTTTATCACTATTATTATTATTATTATTATTATTACTATAATTAATATTATTACCAGTATTATTATAATTAATATTACCATTATAATCAAATAGAACCTTTATTATTATTAGTGATATAAAAATGTACTTATAGTAATATTACATATAAGTATGTATTAATCATAATAACATTTTAACAAATTAGGTAATTTTTTTAATATATGTATACATATATATATATTGATATAACTATGTAAATCATTTTAAAAATACACAAATTAAATATATATAATACATAATTGAAGATTTAATATATAAATCTGTTCGATTACAATTATATGTGTTAATATATATACAAATGATATATGTTCATGAATCCGAGGCCAACCTTGCATTTGGTCAATGCCATCATATGCTTAATTACTACGAAATACAATATGTGAGTTTTATTTGCTCCCTTTTTAAATGTTTTTGCAATATATATATTTGGGACTGAAAATACATGTGCTGCTTTTATAAATGTTTGACGAAATAGACACATGTACTCAAAACTACATTCTATAGTTGGATTATTAAACCGAATATCACCCCTTTTAGCTTGGTAACCTAAGAACTAGGCAGAAGAGAGGTTCTGTTTCTAATTGACGCGAATCCTAAAGGTAGATCTATTGGGCCTAACAACCCCCATCCAGGTTATGGATGCTTTAGTACTTCGATTTTATACAGACGAGAGGTTCTATATATACAGACGAGAGGTTCTGTATGTTTGGGGATATTCTAGATGCATTTTGTTAATGTCGGTTGTGTTCAATTCATATGAATGATTTTATCTTTATGTAGGCGAGAGGTTCTGTTTATAATTATGAAAATCTTGTGGTCTATTAAAATTATGGAAATGATCGATTATGATAAACTAATGAACTTACCAACCTTTTGGTTGACACTTTAAAGCATGTTTATTCTCAGGATTGAAAGAAATCTTCCGCTGTGCATTTCCTCAATTTAAAGATATTACTTGGAGTCATTCATGGCATATTTCAAAAGATGTTGCATTCAAGTCGTTGAGTTCAGTAAAGATTATGATTAAGTAAATGACAGATTAGATCATTTATAGTTGGATATTATGAAATGGTATGCATGCCTGTCAACTTTCGATGTAATGAAAGTTTGTCTATTAAAACGAATGCAATGTTTGTAAAATGTATCATATAGAGGTCAAATACCTCGCAATGTAATCATATGTTATTGTATTCGTTCTTATGGATTAGGACGGGTCTTTACACACTACTTCATGGAATTCTTCCTAGTGAAGAAAAGTTAAAGATAATTTCATGTGAAAGTGCTGAAGAATGTTGGGATTCACTATGTTCTCAAGAAGATTTAAACTCTAGGAGTTTAAAGGGTAAAGGAATTGGAAAGGATTTGGAAAAGGTTGGTAATTCTCAAGCAAAAGGGTTGAATGGAAATGAAGACTTTTGCCGCATGAGTTCTTTGAATGATTTGGATCAAGATGGTCAAAGTGAAGAAGAAGTTGAATCTCCATTCAACGAAGATGATGTCTCAAGTACGGATTGCAATGAGGTACATGTATTCTATCCTTCTAATTATGAAGAATTGTTAGATGATTACAAGACTATTAAATTTGTGTATGATAGTAGTCGTGACAAAGAAAAACTTTTGGAGAAAGAATTACACAAAGTTAGACAACTTAACAATGTTTTAATTGATGAAAATAACACCTTGAAAAGAAAACTTGAAAGAATAACTATTTGTGATTCATCAAGAGATAAACATGAAATGAATATATGTCACGACTCTAGCAAATACAAATCTTGTAATCAAATTCCATTGTCTATTATTAGGAAAATTGAGAATATGGGAAAAATGGACCAAGCTAGCAATTCCATGGTAGGGATAAGTCAAGGATTGGGTAATCTTAAAATCAATCAAAATCAATGATCAAAATGCTAATGAGAATAACCTTCTCAAAAAGACTTTGTATTAATGAAAGGTTTTTCTTACAAATGCAAAATTGTTTTTGAAAAGTGATTTTAAAAGATTAGTGTAGGAAGTTTACTTGCCTTAGGATTGTGTGTTTATGTGAAAACATGTATTGCATGCTAAATACTAGATTGATGTGTTTTGTGTATACTATGTGAATGATTAAATATGAATATATATATATATATATATATATATATATATATATATATATATATATATATATATATATATATATATATATATATATATATATATATATATATATATATATGTATGTATATATATATATATATATATATACACACACACACACACACATATAGATATAGTATACTACGTGTCATTGATGATTAAACATCGGGAGGATGTAATCATTCAATGTTAGGAAAAGAAAACTTGTCCTCAAGTATTCTTTAGAACCTAAGAATCGTCATAATTAAAAGCATGTCATTAGACATCGCCTTAACAGTTGCTTGTTCAACACTTTCCTTTACAACCGGATGGTAGTTTACCAAAAGGTAATATACGGAGCAAGTATACTGGACGTGTTGCTTTCCTAATACAAAGTTAGCAAGTGGGTGACACAAAACCGCAAGTTTTGAGCTAAAATTTTCAAATCTGAAACCCACCAAACCCACAAAAATAATTTGCAAACACCAGTGAAGGGTTATTCCGGAAAACTTATCTAGGGTAAAAGCTAGAATGAATTTTCAAAAGATCAAATGTTTTCATAAAGATCCAATTTCCTTAAGGATCTAAATTTTTATAGTCATGTGGGACTGAAAACCACATCGTTACTACCATTGTTCATACCGCCGTATAGAAATCACTGATGTACAAAGTGTGAAGAATAAAGAAGTGATTCGTGTGATGTATTATTACAAGTTATGTATTGCTTGAGGACAAGCAACGTTCAAGTGTGGGGATATTTGATAGTGCTCCAAATGAACATATATTTAGTAGCAATATCCTCCCAATATGTAAATTATTTAGTTGTAATTGTCCTATTTTAAGTTGTAATCGTTTATATTAAATAAGTGCGAAGACAAAAGGCAAAAATGACGATTTGAAGACGCAAATGACCAAAAAGCTCAAATGTACAAGATACAATCCAATTGGTTCAATTTATTGATGAGAAACATCTAAAAATGACAAAAGTACAAGTTGCGGAACGCAAAGTACAAGATATTAAATTATACGAAAGGACGTTCAAAAATCCGAAACCGGGACCTGAGCCAACTATCAACGCCCGACGCAACGGACCAAAAATTACAAGTCTACTATGCACAAGAATATAATATAATATTTAAATAATTATATAAATTATTTATATATTTTATATAATATTAAATAGTGTCGGCAGACTAAAAAACAAATGAATGTGAGCTGGTGCTAGACACCATGCGATCGCATGGCCAGAAGGCACATATCCCATGCGATCGCATGGCCCAAAAAAGTTGGTCAGGTCCTATAAATAGCCAGCTTATTCGACGAGTTTTATACATAATAATAATGATACTCCTCTAATAATATATATATATATATATATATATATATATATATATATATATATATATATATATATATATATATATATATATATATATATATATATATATATATATTATAGTATAGGGTAGTTTTATATTAGATTAGTTTGTGTTATGTAAAGGTTATTTTACGAGTTTTAAAGTCGAAGCTCTGTCCGTATAACACTACGCGATAAATAATCAATGTAAGCTATGTTCTCCTTTTTAAATTGATGTATCGTACTTAAGTTATTATTATGCTTATTTAAGATGAAGTAATCATGATGTTGGACTAAAAATAATTAAAATTGGGTAATTGGGCTTTTTACCATAATTGGGGTTTGGACAAAAGAACGACATTTGTGGAAATTAGACTATGGGCTATTAATGGGCTTTATATTTGTTTAACTAAATGATAGTTTGTTAATTTTAATATAAAGATTTACAATTAGACATACCTATAAATAACCATATACACTCGATCGAACACGATGGGCGGGATATTTATATGTACGAATAATCGTTCATTTAACCGGACACGGGAATGGATTAATAGTCTATGGAATTATTAAAACAGGGGTGGAATTATGTATAAGGACACTTGGCATAATTGATAACAAAGTATTAAAACCTTGGGTTATACGCAGTCGATATCCTGGTGTAATTATTAAACAAAGTATTAAGACCTTGTTACAGTTTAAGTCCCCAATTAGTTGGAATATTTGACTTCGGGTATAAGGATAATTTGACGAGGACACTCGCACTTTATATTTATGACTGATGGACTGTTATGGACAAAAACCAGACGGACATATTGAATAATCCAGGACAAAGAACAATTAACCCATGGGAATAAAATAAAATCAACACGTCAAACATCATGATTACGGAAGTTTAAATAAGCATAATTCCTTTATTTTCATATTTAATTGCACTTCTAATTATCGCATTTTTAATTATCGCAATTTTATTTCATCGCACTTTTATTTATTGCAATTTCATTATCATTATTTATTTTACGCTTTAAATTAAGTCTTTTATTTATTTAATATTTTACATTAGGTTTTAACTGCGACTAAAGTTTTAAAATCGACAAACCGGTCATTAAACGGTAAACCCCCTTTTATATATTATTATATATAATTATAAATATTTTGTACAAATATAGTTAATTAAAATATAGTGTACAATAAGCCCGCTCCCTGTGAAACGAACCGGACTTACTAAAAACTATACTACTCTACGATTATGTACACTGCCTATAGTGTTGTAGCAAGGTTTAGGTATATCCCATCTGTAAATAAATAATAAATATCTTGTATAAAATTGTAACGTATTTAATAGTTTTTCCTAGTAAAATATAAGCTATTTCATATACACCTCGCTTAACATCAAGTTTTTGACGCCGCTGCCGGGGAGTCGGCAAAACGCAATATTTTTACTTTATTTTTGTATAAATATATTTATATATATTTTTAGAAAAACAATATAAAATTATAAATAAAAAAAAACGGGAAACCAGGCCCATGCGATCGCATGAGCCGGCTGTTATAAAATCATGCGGTCGCATGAAGACAGCTGACAGGCCAACCTAGGATTGCATTTAATACGTATTAGGGTTTTAATATATTTATTATTATTATTTAGGGTTTAGTTATTATATTAATTAAGTTTATTTTAGTTTTAATTTATAATATTAAGTTTTATTATTATTATTAAATATATAGATTAATATTTTTATATAATAATAATATAAAAATAATATTTTTATAAAATTTGTATTTTTTTGTATTTTTGTATTTTTGTATTTTTATAGTTTATTCGTAATATTTGTATTTTTACCGTTCGTAATTAGTTATAAGCTAGTATTTTGCCGTAGTTATTTTTATTTCTAGATTTTTAGGCTTTGCCGTAAAATCCCTTAAGTGCTTTTTCTTTAGACTAAGATTTAGGTGCTTTAGAATTTTGCGACGCCGTTTTTATATTTTAGTACCTTCTTAAGTTATTGCCATTTTGGGATATAGTATTTCTTTTAAGCTTTAATATTTTTAGACGTAACTTTTAATTCTTAGTTTTTAGTTCCTTTTTAAGTTTCGACGCGCTACTTTCTTATTTTTATTTTTCGACGCCTATTATTTTTCGACATTTTTATTTTTCGACCTTTTTCGACGCTCTCTTTTTCTTTCTTATTTCTCGACGATCTAGTTTTTAGGACATAGAATTTTCTATTTCTTCTCTAAAATTTCAAAAATGAAAAAAATTATTTTAAGCGGTTAAATTGATAGACATCCAAATTTTCTGCTTCGTAGTAATAGTTGGATTTGTTAGTGGCTGAGTTGTGAGCTTCCGATTTAAAGGGTTCTGGCTCCCTGCTGCATCTATTGGCTATTCGAAACGTGGGCAAAAGCAGAAAAGTTTATTAATTTGATAACTTATATAATTTTTATTTTTATAACTAATAGGATAATTAAGTAAATGCACCACATTGTAGCTAAAATTTGGTAATAAGCGCATTATGGAAAATCTCGAGAATATTTTGAAAACTCTTTATGATATCCGAAATCAATTTAATCAATACTCTCAAACGGATGTTGATGACAATTCGTTCGGTCAATCTTGGATCACGAATGATGAAACAATAACTGGTTGTGAAATCTGTGGAGATTATCACTCAACATGGTAATGTTATTATTACGTTCCTATGGAAAATTATACACCCACGGAACTTGAATGGAACGATTATGAAGAATACAATTTAAATTGAGATTATTCCCAAGAATATATCCAAACTCAACAACCAGAAGGCGAGAAAAATTATGTATCTGAAAATCTTTTAGACAATATGAAAATCAAACTCGAAGAACTCGATGCTCAAAATGAACAAATGAGAGAGTTTGTAAATCAGCAAGCTGAAACTTTATCAGATTACACACCTGTTGATCTGAGGAGTATTGTGCAAGAAAATCTCATATCATCGAATTTTGATGAATTCGAGAGCTCCGAAATCACCAATTATCCCGATGATACTTTTTATTCAGCTTTACCAATTTCACAACATATCGACACATTAGCCTCTACCGATGAAATCAACGATCCATCAATGCATGAAGAAGAAGAAGTAAGGGTGACAAATTGGTACTCTTGGAAAAACGATAACGTTGAAAATTTTACCCCCGAGACCAAAATGGTGGGACCGATTAATGAAGAAGAATTTGCTTTGATCCCGAAATTCACCATTCCACAACCTTCCAACCCAATATTCTCAATAGACGAGTCATCTACCAAAGATGAACTACAAGCTGTAATAGATATTGACACCTCGAATTTCACCCAATTGGGTAATATAGGTGAAAACTTTGATCCCGAGAATAAACGGAAGGAAATGTTAGTAATTATCCACCCTATAGAAATATGTATGTCGGTGTATATCGATCC
Source organism: Rutidosis leptorrhynchoides (assembly GCF_046630445.1). Classification (NCBI taxonomy): domain Eukaryota; kingdom Viridiplantae; phylum Streptophyta; class Magnoliopsida; order Asterales; family Asteraceae; genus Rutidosis; species Rutidosis leptorrhynchoides. Next base: position 208,229,059 of record NC_092336.1, on the reverse strand, counting down.
ATTTGACCAAGAACCAGAAAAGAGACATGTCCATTTACTAAAAGCTACACTTAAAAAAGAATTAAGTAGTGACGATCGGGTGGGTCTAAACTTTAAACCCATTGATATATTTTATACCACCCGAGATGTAAATAACTGGCTCACTATTTTAATTCGTGGAACTTATTCTACCGACTTCACATGTCGTCAGATAAGTATGGGGAAGTCTAACCCCACTTAACGTTAAATTCGGGGTTCGGGTTAGTGCATAACTCGTTAATAAACATGCATAATAAATTAGGGTAAAAGACGCATTTTTAAAGATTAGCAAACAGTTCAGAAAAGCAACCGTTTTTGAAGAAAAACATGTGTGATAAAACAAAAAGGAATGAACGATGAGGCGCGCCATCTATCATTCGACGACCTTAGTAATTGCAAACTCGGTATTTTTAATCACTTTTCTACACTAATCACCCTCGTGAATTTATAATTATAGTCTGATTTCATGCAAATGAGGGCATTGCATGATCTCAAGTGTGGGGAAGGGTTATAAATTCTCTCGGGTTTATACTTGGCTTATTTTCTAAATTTTATGAAAATTTTAAAAATTTTCAACTAAATGAATTCAAAATAATGTTTATACATATTTATGAACGATAAAACTAGGTGAAAATACCAAAATTATCGTTACCTCGGAAAGGACATAAATTGAGAAACACCCTAAAATGATTGAATTCATTTAAAATGGAATAAAGGAGAATAAAAAGGCAAAGAAAGAAACTAAGTGTGGGGAGAATGTACCAAGTTATTCGATTAAAAACTATCTATCACATGTTTCTGTAAAGTTATTGCAGGTACTTTTGTTTTGGACGATTTTAATCAGTTTTACCCGATTTATTGTAATATATTTGAAAGAAAAGATGGATCTACACAATGAATCAATTCCATCATTAAAAGGAAGTAAAGTCTTCCGAAAAAGACACGCGCTTCTTGATTTAGGTCAAGAAGTTGTCGTCCAGACCAGCTGTAGGTTGACGAAAAATCTAGAAAAGTCATCTCTAAAATCAGCAGGAAATCCACGGACCTCAGCATCAAACAGGGTCGCCAAGTGGTCAGACTTATCCTAACCATGAGAGGATCTGTCTCGTAAAATGGGGAGGGCGCCGTGCAAATTAGCTTGATAAGACTAATGAATCAGACCTCCAGAAAGGATAATCTCTTTAAAGATTAAAAATCAGCATTTAAGCCTGATATTACTCAATCCTTGAGATTGACTTTAAAGATTGAGAATTAAAAACTCATGGAATTCAATGATATCTAAACTCGAGCTTGAACGAGAAAATATTTTGATCAAATTAAAACCGATTTGTTTTCTGAAAACCCATTTTTAATGCGTTCATTACCATTGAACGTAAAATCCTAGGAATTCACCTAGAATTCATTAGGTCACCTGAACCAAATCGGGTGTCGACCGTAAGAACGGTGGTTGCATAGCATGGTCAAAGACAGGACCTTGTGCCAGACCGAAAAACTATAGGGTGAGCTTTACTATTGCTCCTACCAAGGATAGTAATTGCATCCGACACGTTATAGATCATAATTAAAAGCATGTCATTAGACATAGCCTTAACAGTTGCTTGTTCAACACTTTCCTTTACAACCGGATGGTAGTTTACCGAAAGGTAATATACGGAGCAAGTATATGTAACAACCCAAACCAACCCGCATTAAACCGTGTTAAATTTACAAAATAAAATTTTTTTTGCTGAACTGCCACCTGGCGCGGCGCGCCATATAGGCCGCGCGGCGCGCCAAACCTGACTGTCCGGAAAGTCTTTAAATGCTAAAATGTTTGATTAGTTCCCGACATATTTAGGCGTAACGCTTTTAACCCCATGTTCCATATGTAAAAACTAGCACGTTCTATTAATAAAATTATGTTTACGAAGCGGGGCCCACATTGACCCAAATTACCCCTTAAGTACCAAAATACAATTTTCGACCATAAGACTTTTAATACAAAACTTAGACCGAGCATGGGATTGGGGATACGCTACCCAATCCTAATCAATCCAAAAGCAAGTCTCTAAAGCAACTATGCAAGTCTTCTAGTCCTCGCGCTTACCCGAGCCAACGTCCGCATGCAATCTATAAAAAGAGTCAACAACGAGAGGGTAAGCTAACGCTTAGTGAATGATAATATACTACATACATATATATGCATAAAATGGACACGCCACATAAATAAACAAATACCGCATACCGGAGCGTCCAAGCCTAAAGGCAAGCTAATCTAAGTATACCGTACGATCACTAAGCAACAAGCTAATAATACCATTAATAAGATAAGTTCACCAACGTCAATGTGAACAACGCCAATAACTACACCCGGAGGGTTAACTACATCACGACAATACGACATTAATCACGAATTAGCAATTCGACAATCATGCAACATATCGTGCATATACCAATAACCGCAAATCCACATTAGCTAGCAATACCAATAGCATATAGTTCATAATTAAATATGCCAATACATAATTCATACAACCATGGTTAACCAATTCGAACAAGGGAAACGGTACTTACAAAACCGTTGGAGTTCATAACATCCGTTAGTGCTACTTAATCAACGCGTAGTCACTAATCCCCCGGGTGATGTCTTAAACAACGCGACTCACTCACCCTTGACCATGTGGCGTCTTAAACAACGCGACGAATCCACATACCATTCAACACGATGAGTGGTGTCTTAAACAACGCGACATCCACTCCTATTCAATGTGGTGTCTTAAACAACGCGACAAATCCACATACTGTAACATCCCGCATTTTTCCGTTAAATTATTTTAACGCCCGTCTTTTTCTTTTTAAATAATACCCTTCGTATCTAGATTCGTATCCTTTGTTATGTAACATTTTAAATATTCTCGTTGTTGGAAGATAACGTCTCCCGTACTCTCGTGTAATTTAAAATAATTCGTTTGGTTAATTCACGCACCCGCACCCGAACTAGAGGGACCATTTTTGCCAAGTGATCAAAGGTGTGACTAGGTCAACTAGTCAACACCCTTTCTCATCCATTCATTCATTTCCATTTTCATTTCCATTTTCCTTTAACACTTTCAACTTTTCTTTCAATCTTCATCATCAAGATTCATCATCCATTCATGAACTAGCAAGCTTCAATCAAAACAAAATACATATTTGGAATCCTCTCTTCATCCTCTTCAATTTGATACCAACTTCATCTCTTTTGGGTAACTTTCTAAAATCACTAATTTTATGTGTTCTTGAGATTTTTGAGTTATAAAGTTGTTAATTAGTGTCTATGGCTCATTGTGATGTCGTGTATGTAATTTGTATGCTCGATTCGTTGTTTTTGGTGTAACTAGTTCAATATGAAAATTACTTGCTAAATCCTTGATTTTGGATGATCAAATGTTGTTAGATTGTTAAAGTGCATGTTTTAAAAGTGTTACTAGTATCATTAGTTTCGTTTTGATGGATAGGTTGATTAAGGAAACTCCAAAAACATGATTATTGATTTTGTGATGCTTGATTAGGGTTTGCTAGTTCTTGAGATGAATTTTTGGATGCTTGAATGCCATGGAATGTTAATTGTTAGTGTTTTGTTGCAATGTGTGTTTGATTACCTTCGAAACGGCATAACATACATGTAAGTTGGTTGCCCGAATCATAAAATGCATTTTTGGAACTTGAACTTTGATTATGAGTATTTAATTGCGGTTTTTGGTTGTTTAAAGTGAAAGTTTGATTGATGATATGTGTTTAGTTGCATTCCTCGTCAAAATACCTTTCCAAGGATGTATGATAGGCGTTATAAGCGTTTGCGGGTCAAGTGTTGTGTTAGAATAGGTTTTGGCTCGTGTACACTTTTGAAAAACAGAAAATGCCTGCACAGAGGGTGGCGCGGCGCGCCCCTTACCCGCGCGGCGCGCAATCTGGCCTGGCCAGATTCTGCCCACTTTGTCCCTTTTCACGTAAAATGTTTGACTAGCTATCGACCTCCGGTTCACATGAAACTTGTTTTAATATACTTTTATATGAATATTTAGCATAGAAAAATAGTACGGGACCCGACCCGAACATGTCGACTTTTTCGTTGACTTTGACCAAGTTTGACTTTTTGTCAAACTTAACCAATTAATTATGCAATCTTTCTAACATGATTCTATACTTGTATCTTGCAAGAAACTTGACAATTTGACTCACATGCTTCATAATCGAGTCGTAACGAGCCATAGGACTAATTGAACATCTTTGACCGTTTGTGTTTACCGTTATTGATATAACCTATATGTTTAGGTCAAGACTAGCGTTGTCTTTGCACGCATTTACTTGTTGAAGTACTTTTATAACTCTCGCTCTCAAGGTGAGATCATAGTCCCACTTTTACTCTTTTTGAACTTATATTTGGGATGAGAAAACATAAACGATTCTTTTGAACTAAGTGAACACAAGAACGGGAAAACAAACATTCTACATACGAGTTTAGAACAAAAATCCTCAATTCGATTATCATTAGTTACACTTGCCGGGTGTAAGCGAGAACTTATGTTATATGGCCATATGGGTTGACAACCCTCATCTTTGACGGTTCGCTACCGTCTACGGATGAAATATATTTTCGAGAATCAGTGTTTGTTCTAGCACTATGGATGGGGTATACAATGGATGGAATGTTAAGCTTTGATAATTGGGTGCTCGTGAATATTAACTTTTAGAATGTGTTACTATTATTTCAACTTTGCAAACCTTGTGGTTCGACTTACTTACTTTTACTCACTTACTTACTTAAACCTATGATTTCACCAACGTTTTCGTTGACAGATTTCTATGTTTTTCTCAGGTCTTACACGATATGTGAAACATGCTTCCGCTCACTATTTGATACTTGCATTGGATGTCGAGTATACATGCATTGCTTGGAGCGTCTTTGACTTTACTTTAAACCGTGTCGCCTAGATTTCAAATGTACTTATAACCTTGTAACTTAACTTTTGGTTGAACAATTCTTGAAAACTTTGGGAACAATCTTTATTTTGAAATGAAGGCGACATATTTTGGTCAAACTTTGTCTTAAAGACTTATGACCATACAATGGGACCTACGTAGACGACGCCGTCACTTGACGATTTGTCGGGGTCGCTACAAGTGGTATCAGAGCTTTGGTTGTAGGGATTTAGAGTTCATTTGTGTCCACCCCGAGTCATAGGGTACATAGGTGAATCTAGACTACAACCGGCATATAGACTGAAGTAGGAATTACTTGACTATTTGTGCATTTATACTCGAACTCTTCAATCATATCTAACTCGTATTCGATCTTGATCTTACGTTGATAAATTTTGTTGACGCGCCACCTTGACTTTATGAAGTAATGTTAAATGCACATGAGAATCAGGGTAATATAATTTCTGGGATTATATTACGGTGATTCACATGGACGTTCCGACATTATGACATAAAAGAATTTAAGGCGAGTCAAGGAAAATTTTCTCTCTATCCTTATTCCATACTGCGGTTAGTATTGTTGAAAATACTAACCAACGATATTCTTGTGTCATGAAGGAACAATGGCTCACCAAGGTCAACACAACACTCCTCTCGAAACTCTTGAACAAGCTCTTCAACGAATGATAACCACCGCCGTGGGTACGGCCGTGGCCGATCACTTTTCTAACAACAACAATCATGGAGCCGGTAATTCAAGCGAAGGTTACTCCTACAAGAACTTCATGAAGTACAACCCTCCCACTTTCGATGGAACCGGAGGACCGGTTACTCTCACCCGATGGTTTGAACAAATGGAGACCGTTTTTAACACAAGCGGCTGTCGAGACCAAGATAAGGTCAAGTTTTCCACCCTCACTTTCACCGGCATTGCTCTCTCGTGGTGGAACAAGTACGTACAATCAGTGGGTATCGATGAAGCCCTTACACTCTCTTGGGCCGAATTAAGAGAAAGAATGATCACCGAATACTTCCCGCGCGACGAGACTCGAAGGCTCGAGCAAGGGCTAAGGAATTTGAAAACGGTCGGGAATGACCTCGGAGCTTATAATCAACGGTTTACCGAACTAGTCTCAATGTGTCCGAATCTCATGACTCCCGAATCACTAAGAGTCGAACTTTACATGGATGGCCTCCCTAAGAGCATTCAACACGGGGTAATGGCATCCCAACCCACTAACCTACAAGAGACTTTAGCAAAGGCCCACCAAACTTTAGAAACGGTAACTGAAATGGAAGCACCGGCACCAATGATCGAGAACCAATCGAGCGGCAATAAAAGAACATGGGAAGCCTCTCAATCAAGCAACCACAACAATAACAACAACCCCGCCAAGAAGCCTTTCACCTCCAACGACAAGAAAGGCTATGCCGGAAAACTACCTTTTTGTAAGCATCACTTTGAAGGATGTGGCAGGTTTCGCCACCGGCGCCAAGGAAGTGGTCACATCGCCAAACATTGTGGAAGTGCCACCCCCGTCACTCGGAAGGGACCCAACACACAAAAGTCGGTCACTTGTTACGCATGTGGCCAATCGGGTCATTTTAGGAATGAATGCCCAAAGAATAAAGCAAAAACCAACGCGCGCCATTGAACTTACAACATCGACACCTAGGATGCCCGAGACGATGATGGACTAGTCACGGGTACGTTTCTTCACAACAAACCGTATATTTCATACTTATTCGATTCGAGTACCGTTAGACGTTTTATAACCAAGGATTTGACTCGTGCTCTTTATATTCCACCTTTTTCCCCTAGACACTACTTAGGCAATTTAAGTGACCAACGGAAAATATTGTGTGCCTATAAATTTTATTGGAGGATATACGTTAAGACTTTTGACTTGACACCTATAGAACTAGGGAGCTCGGAACCTATTCGTTAAAAAAAAAAAAAAAAAAAAGAAAATGTTTCCCCATCATCTTGTATAGATTATTGTGAACTGAGTAATTTTCGGTTGGAAACCGATACCCTCTCCCTCGCATCCATGACCTCATGATTTCTTGCATGAATTCCGTGTGTATTCCAAAACGACCTCCGTTCCGGTTATCACCAATTGGGGGTTAAGGGAGACGATGTCTCCTAAGCCATCTTCCGAACTCGCAACGTTAGTTGTAAATCTCTCTTAGTACCGTTTGATTTATTTAGGACTCCGTCCGTATTCATGAAACTCCTAAACCACGTATGCAACTTATCTAGACAAATCTGTTATCGTATTTATGGATGACATCTTAACTTATTTAAGTAAAGAAGGAAAACGAACAACATCACCATCTTACGCTCGAACTTTTGAGAAAAGAGCAACTCTATACCAAATTCTCCGAGTGAGAATTTCTGTTGAACGAAGTCCAATTTTCTAGACCATGATGTTAATGGTCAAGGCATTACAATCAATCTCGAAATCAAGCCACATGTAATCAGGAAACTCTACCAACTCGGACTTGTATTCGTAAAAAAAAAAAAAAAAAAAAAAAAATCTTAGATCTCGTCTGTTATTACCAAAGATTCATTTCTGACTTTTCTCGTGTTACCCGACTTTTAAACTCGTTAACTCACTAAGGGAAAACTTTAAACCTCTCCGTGTTCGAACCTTGAGCGTGATTCTTCACACCAACATTTCTAGCTAAATTCGTACAACACCAGATGGGACTCAAATATGGAAATATTTCTAGTTGGACGCCGAAAGGCATACTCCCTCGACTCGAAATCAACGGAACGGAAATTCGTTATTTTGCACGAAGAATTCAAATACTAAATTGTGGATCCGATCAATATTCTCGTCATCACGTACCACACTACATACCTCTGTTATTTCACCGTTACCGTCTGATATTACTGGAATTTAAGATAACACACAATCCAACGATACTTCACTCTTCTTTGACTTAACGCCCTTGTGAATTCTGATAATCGGCCAACTATTATTCAACCCCGAACTATACAACTACGTGTACTACCTCGTTTCTCTTTCAGACTTCAACTTTTGACAACTAGAGGCACGTTATGGCAACCTCGAGATGTAAACTCATCCTATTCTAAGTCCTCATTTCACTTCTATATTTATCGCTCGCACTCCCGTATAAGGAAACTTTTTGTAAAATTTCTCATTGGATAGAGAAACTCCTCATATTACATTAGTATTCGCCACGAGGGTGAATAGTCCTAACGAACATTTTTTTTTTTCGAACCCTAACTGACTTGTTCAAACATATCTTAAGAGATTCTATTCCAACACGGTGTACCTTTGTCAATTATCCAGTATCGAAATACTCGTTTCACTTCTAGTTTTACAAGAAACCTTGGAGACCCGCTTAGACATGAGTACCGCGTACCACCTACAAACCGACGAACCGAGCAAACGAACAATTTACGTCTTGGAAAGACATGTCACAAACTCGTATTGTCACCTTTAGTAGATCACTCTTACAACAGTAGTCACCACTCGTGTGTTCACACGCGCTTTCTGAAACCCTATATGACCGCTAATGTCATACCCCTGCTCATTTAACCAAAGCATCAACCACCGAAATCTGAACTCCATCAAGAAACAACAATTGAGATCGTTCAAGTCCGAGAAGGGCTCGAGACAACCCATTGTCGCCAGAAGAGTTATACCAAACTTAGAGGAGAACCTCACCAAACCCAGTGTGTAACCGCGTAATATTGGGAAACCGCACCTTGGAAGGGTGTAATCCATTTTGGGAAATCGAGAAAGACTATATCCGCAATATTGAACCTTCTGAAACCTTGGGGCGTATTGGAACCGCTTCCTACCGTTTAGAACTCCCGACTCAATTAAGTTTCCGTTTACCCTACATTTCGTGTAACAAACTTAGAAATGTGTCCTGCGGAACAGGAGCGTGCAATCCTGCTAGATACATCAACTATCGATGACAACTTCTCTTCATAGGGAAAACCAGTTGAAACCGGGGATCGTAAAACCAAACCCAAATACAACGTAAAACCCTGACTATCCAACTCATGAGAACACTCAAGGACGTACTTTCACTTATTCATTGCCTGGACAACGTAAAGTCTCGAGTAAGAGATATCGACTACTACTTCCAACTAAATTTCGGGACGAAATTTCTTTTGAGGTGTGGATAATGTAACATCCCGCATTTTTCCGTTAAATTATTTTAACGCCCGTCTTTTTCTTTTTAAATAATACCCTTCGTATCTAGATTCGTATCCTTTGTTATGTAACATTTTAAATATTCTCGTTGTTGGAAGATAACGTCTCCCGTACTCTCGTGTAATTTAAAATAATTCGTTTGGTTAATTCACGCACCCGCACCCGAACTAGAGGGACCATTTTTGCCAAGTGATCAAAGGTGTGACTAGGTCAACTAGTCAACACCCTTTCTCATCCATTCATTCATTTCCATTTTCATTTCCATTTTCCTTTAACACTTTCAACTTTTCTTTCAATCTTCATCATCAAGATTCATCATCCATTCATGAACTAGCAAGCTTCAATCAAAACAAAATACATATTTGGAATCCTCTCTTCATCCTCTTCAATTTGATACCAACTTCATCTCTTTTGGGTAACTTTCTAAAATCACTAATTTTATGTGTTCTTGAGATTTTTGAGTTATAAAGTTGTTAATTAGTGTCTATGGCTCATTGTGATGTCGTGTATGTAATTTGTATGCTCGATTCGTTGTTTTTGGTGTAACTAGTTCAATATGAAAATTACTTGCTAAATCCTTGATTTTGGATGATCAAATGTTGTTAGATTGTTAAAGTGCATGTTTTAAAAGTGTTACTAGTATCATTAGTTTCGTTTTGATGGATAGGTTGATTAAGGAAACTCCAAAAACATGATTATTGATTTTATGATGCTTGATTAGGGTTTGCTAGTTCTTGAGATGAATTTTTGGATGCTTGAATGCCATGGAATGTTAATTGTTAGTGTTTTGTTGCAATGTGTGTTTGATTACCTTCGAAACGGCATAACATACATGTAAGTTGGTTGCCCGAATCATAAAATGCGTTTTTGGAACTTGAACTTTGATTATGAGTATTTAATTGCGGTTTTTGGTTGTTTAAAGTGAAAGTTTGATTGATGATATGTGTTTAGTTGCATTCCTCGTCAAAATACCTTTCCAAGGATGTATGATAGGCGTTATAAGCGTTTGCGGGTCAAGTGTTGTGTTAGAATAGGTTTTGGCTCGTGTACACTTTTGAAAAACAGAAAATGCCTGCACAGAGGGTGGCGCGGCGCGCCCCTTACCCGCGCGGCGCGCAATCTGGCCTGGCCAGATTCTGCCCACTTTGTCCCTTTTCACGTAAAATGTTTGACTAGCTATCGACCTCCGGTTCACATGAAACTTGTTTTAATATACTTGTATATGAATATTTAGCATAGAAAAATAGTCCGGGACCCGACCCGAACATGTTGACTTTTTCGTTGACTTTGACCAAGTTTGACTTTTTGTCAAACTTAACCAATTAATTATGCAATCTTTCTAACATGATTCTATACTTGTATCTTGCAAGAAACTTGACAATTTGACTCACATGCTTCATAATCGAGTCGTAACGAGCCATAGGACTAATTGAACATCTTTGACCGTTTGTGTTTACCGTTATTGATATAACCTATATGTTTAGGTCAAGACTAGCGTTGTCTTTGCACGCATTTACTTGTTGAAGTACTTTTATAACTCTCGCTCTCAAGGTGAGATCATAGTCCCACTTTTACTCTTTTTGAACTTATATTTGGGATGAGAAAACATAAACGATTCTTTTGAACTAAGTGAACACAAGAACGGGAAAACAAACATTCTACATACGAGTTTAGAACAAAAATCCTCAATTCGATTATCATTAGTTACACTTGCCGGGTGTAAGCGAGAACTTATGTTATATGGCCATATGGGTTGACAACCCTCATCTTTGACGGTTCGCTACCGTCTACGGATGAAATATATTTTCGAGAATCAGTGTTTGTTCTAGCACTATGGATGGGGTATACAATGGATGGAATGTTAAGCTTTGATAATTGGGTGCTCGTGAATATTAACTTTTAGAATGTGTTACTATTATTTCAACTTTGCAAACCTTGTGGTTCGACTTACTTACTTTTACTCACTTACTTACTTAAACCTATGATTTCACCAACGTTTTTGTTGACAGATTTCTATGTTTTTCTCAGGTCTTACACGATATGTGAAACATGCTTCCGCTCACTATTTGATACTTGCATTGGATGTCGAGTATACATGCATTGCTTGGAGCGTCTTTGACTTTACTTTAAACCGTGTCGCCTAGATTTCAAATGTACTTATAACCTTGTAACTTAACTTTTGGTTGAACAATTCTTGAAAACTTTGGGAACAATCTTTATTTTGAAATGAAGGCGACATATTTTGGTCAAACTTTGTCTTAAAGACTTATGACCATACAATGGGACCTACGTAGACGACGCCGTCACTTGACGATTTGTCGGGGTCGCTACACATACCATTCAACACGATGAGTAGTGTCTTAAACAACGCGACATCCACTCATATTCAATGTGGTGTCTTGAACAACGCGACAAATCCACATACCATTCAACACGATGAGTAGTGTCTTAAACAACGCGACATCCACTCCTATTCAATGTGGTGTCTTAAACAACGCGACAATGCCACATGACGATCCAACAATGAGTAGTGTTTTAAACAACGCGACAATACTACTCGTTTCATAGAACGTGGTGTCTTAAACAACGCGACAATACCACATTCGTACAACACAATTAAATACTTTATATACATACACGCATAATTATTCCACTCACAACCACGTGTGATAACGTACACCCAAAATGTGTACTTTGCCAAAGATAGTCAACCAAAACGCACAACCGTGCCAATTGGACCTATGCACAAGTCCATCAAATCCACCTATATGTGAAGTGAGCTCTATAGCCGAGAATCACTTCACCCGACCCGCACCCATCCTACACATACATATGCACGTAGGATATTATCACTCACCTTGAAGTCTTGAAGAAAGCTTCCAAATAATCCGCAACTCGCCAATGGAAAATACCTATTCCATTATCATAATTACAACAATACACTTAGAGTGGATTCACAAATCAACCCAAATTGACACTTAGTGCAAATTTGACCCAAATGCACTTCCAAGTACAAAACGCGCCCAAAATTAACCAATAATCACTAACACAAGTGAGAATGGTCTTAATACGCCAATTAAACCCGATCATAGGTGTTAAACACCTATCTTGCCCAAAATGACACTTAAACCCTAGTTTGATCCATAAGAAGTCAATATCACGCCATTAGCAAGTTTTGACACCAAAACATATTTAACTCGGTTTAACACTTCAACTTAATCCATTTTAAGTTTATAAACTTTGTTAAATCGCCAATTGGGTCATAATCACCACCAAACCCTAATTTGACCCAAAGTCAAAGTTAGTCAACCAAATAACCCTAAATAGGTTTCAATACTTCCACAATCACTAAACCTAGTGATTAAACCCAATTTCAAGTTCTAAACATAACCAATTTGTTCACCAAACCGAAATCCACCAACAATAACAATAAACCCGATTACTAGCATCACTAAACTCACTTCATGAGTCTAAATGGGTTTATCAACAAATCAAGTTCAAACCCTAACTTTGAATAGCAAAATCAACAATGAAATTCGGAGTTAGAACTTACCAATACCGCCAAAATGATGCCGTTGACGAGTGGAACAACTTTAATACCCGAGGTTTGACCCGAAACACCCTTCTTCTTCTCCAATTGGAGCTCTCTCTCTCTAAAACTCTCCTCTCACTCTAGGGTTTGAAGATGAGAGTGTTTGATGAGTGAAATATGATCCAAACTGATCAAAGGATCAGTTTTGATGGCCCCAAACCGACCCTAAGTGAAAAGACCAAAGTACCCTTCATTTAAAACCTTTAAAAAGGCTGAAAATTGCATCAGCAGCAATCGGCGCGCCGCGCCACTTGGTGGGGCGCCGCTCCACTCTGCAGGTCAGATTTCAGAAACTTGTTTTGGCCATAACTTTTTGACCGTAGCTCCGTTTTCGATGAATCAAATATCGTTGGAAACGTAATAAGATTTCCTTTCCAATGGTAAGGCTTTGAAACATTAACACAAACTTTATTTGGGATTGAAAAGATACGTACACACCTTGTCACTCCAGACAACGTCCAGTTTTCCTTCGACGTTCGAGCAAGCAACACGTACATGCCTCGTACACCTCATACACGCATCGTACACCATAAATACATTATGAACAATAAATATTTGGGTCTTACAACTCTCCCCCACTTAAACTCGATCACGTCCTCGTGATCTTCTCCACTTAAACAATCCGGACCTACTCAACGATCCTCACTCAAGTCCCAATACGAACTTTCCTAGACAATTCTTCCCAATGGATCACTTTCAACAACTAAAATCGTCAACCGTGATTTATCAAAACCACAATCCGAGCACTGAAACCTGCTCAATTTCCCATATCAGGAAAAACTCAACCAACCTCGTACCGAGATATAAATTCCTTAGCGTACCTTTACCAAGGACAACGCTAAAAGCGACCAAGTCTCAACTTGAAGTCAACAATCCGAACGTTGAAGATCGAACCACATGAATTCTTACGGATTACACTTAGCACTAAACATCATTTGTAGCGTGCAATATAACAAATATGCCACTATCCTAACATCATAAGCAACGACTAAAACCAAAAGCGCCCAAAACGACTATGGCAACGCTAAACCTAAGGTGTACAAAATCGACTATTGTCACACCCGTAACAACATGTGAGCAAAACACGGCTATCACATCACTAATCACACAACATGGTCCTCACGATCCCACCATCGGCGTATAAACAACCGATAGTTCACTCAACACCGGATGAAGTCAGCGGACCCTGTCAACGGTCATGCTTCATCGATATATCACTACTCTCATGATGAAGTCAGCGGACCCCGAAAGTCATGCTTCACCACTATAACAAATCCTAACGGATACCACTAACCATCCACACTATCGAGCAAGAACCACCTATATCCAACATAGGCACCACACAATAATTCTCTAGAAGAGAATCCGATACGCACATCCCTTATCCGAAGGATTTCACCTTGCTCGTCAAACACGTCCATTATCTCTCAACGAGATTACCACATTACCACCTCGGTGGTAATTCAAATCCAAAATCATAAGTACAATTTTACCGAAATTGTACTTTACCACAAATCGACCAAGACTAGGTCCCAACACAAGTTTTGGACCTACCAAAAACGTCATCCGAAATCTCACCCCAAGGTCTCCTTGTGCGGGAGTGTAACTCCCCTACTTGGAACTACGTTCCATAACCACGTCTTGTACAACCGTACAATGCTACCAAAGGTAGACTTTACCAACAATTGGGTTCACACGACCCATTACCATACCCTGCTCCAAACCTTGAGCATACTAAGGATCTTAACCTATCCTTACACACTTTGAACGAAAAGTGTACCACAGATTACACGAACTATACACTCGCAATTATCCAATTGCTTTAGTTTGTCGAATTTCACCTAGTCACTCATGTACTTAAGGTTTCTCCCGGTACCCTAAGTACAATGTAACCACAACACACTCGGAGTCGAACACCACGCTAGTAGGTATAAAAGAGGCACCTAATGTCGCGTTATGAAGACTCCATTACCAACATACATCGAGATTTTAAACACTCGGTCTCAAGGGTTCCAATCACCCGACAAACCTCATGGTTCATCACTTCACATAAAAGCGATCACGCGCTTAACAATCGAACACCAAAACCATTTCCATGGCGTGGTAGAAACATTTCCCAAATACTAATGAATGCTTGGTTGCACCAAGTCTTACGCCCTTCGCCCAATAATCAAACGTCACCATAGGGTACTTCCATTAGGAACGTTACCCATAACAACAATATGCACAACACAAGGCATTTAACAACTCAAACTCAAACGGCATCGAACATTCCCGAGACTTGTGACCCCTCATGCCACAATTGTAACATCTAAACGCGCTAGAATTCGATATACTCGTCCGCCTACCACCCGTGCTCACACTCGGACCCTTAGTCCTCTTACTCGGAGCACCATAAGAAACAACCCTTCTCTCCCTTGAAGGCTCACCCTTCTTCGATCGTGTATGCGACTCGAAACCCCTAGCCAAGTCGAATAATTCTGAAAACGATTTCGCTTGACCACGACTAATTTTTACTTTTCAAGTCGTCATTCAAAGTCCGATAGAAATCCCCCATTAACAAAAAAATCATTCCCCAAATACTCCAGGCAAAAACGAGCCTTCGCCATAAAGGTTGTCATCCTAAAGAATGCAAAACGATTAGTCTACGAACGTATAAAACCGCACGCACAACACCGCCCCATCTTGCTAAACACTCGTCGTACATCACTTGTTAGACACGATTTGCACCCGTAATAAGGTTTGCAAGTTCTTATTACGCACACACGCCGCATCGACTTGTTAGTACAACGACCGCCTCGCTCGATGATATACACAAACACAACCAAAATTCTACGCGGTACAAACACACGCGAGAATTATTACCAGAACACAAATAATATATTCAGAATATCCGCATTACTAATATAAACGTTAGTCAACCTATAACAAGGCACTAACTAACCCATTCCGACCCGTAATCCTACAAGTCCCGCACAAAATTAAGCACACACAAAAGTCTAAGTCTAGGCACCAATCTCAAGTCACCTAAATCCCTTAGACCATGCTCTGATACCACTTGTAACAACCCAAACCAACCCGCATTAAACCGCGTTAAATTTACAAAATAAAAAAAAATTTGCTGAACTGCCACCTGGCGCGGCGTGCCATATAGGCCGCGCGGCGCGCCAAACCTGACTGTCCGGAAAGTCTTTAAATGCTAAAATGTTTGATTAGTTCCCGACATATTTAGGCGTAACGCTTTTAACCCCATGTTCCATATATAAAAACTAGCACGTTCTATTAATAAAATTATGTTTACGAAGCGGGGCCCACATTGACCCAAATTACCCCTTAAGTACCAAAATACAATTTTCAACCATAAGACTTTTAATACAAAACTTAGACCGAGCATGGGATTGGGGATACGCTACCCAATCCTAATCAATCCAAAAGCAAGTCTCTAAAGCAACTATGCAAGTCTTCTAGTCCTCGCGCTTACCCGAGCCAACGTCCGCATGCAATCTATAAAAAGAGTCAACAACGAGAGGGTAAGCTAACGCTTAGTGAATGATAATATACTACATACATATATATGCATAAAATGGACACGCCACATAAATAAACAAATACCGCATACCGGAGCGTCCAAGCCTAAAGGCAAGCTAATCTAAGTATACCGTACGATCACTAAGCAACAAGCTAATAATACCATTAATAAGATAAGTTCACCAACGTCAATGTGAACAACGCCAATAACTACACCCGGAGGGTTAACTACATCACGACAATACGACATTAATCACGAATTAGCAATTCGACAATCATGCAACATATCGTGCATATACCAATAACCGCAAATCCACATTAGCTAGCAATACCAATAGCATATAGTTCATAATTAAATATGCCAATACATAATTCATACAACCATGGTTAACCAATTCGAACAAGGGAAACGGTACTTACAAAACCGTTGGAGTTCATAACATCCGTTAGTGCTACTTAATCAACGCGTAGTCACTAATCCCCCGGGTGATGTCTTAAACAACGCGACTCACTCGCCCTTGACCATGTGGCGTCTTAAACAACGCGACGAATCCACATACCATTCAACACGATGAGTGGTGTCTTAAACAACGCGACATCCACTCCTATTCAATGTGGTGTCTTAAACAACGCGACAAATCCACATACCATTCAACACGATGAGTAGTGTCTTAAACAACGCGACATCCACTCCTATTCAATGTGGTGTGTTAAACAACGCGACAAATCCACATACCATTCAACACGATGAGTAGTGTCTTAAACAACGCGACATCCACTCCTATTCAATGTGGTGTCTTAAACAACGCGACAATGCCACATGACGATCCAACAATGAGTAGTGTCTTAAACAACGCGACAATACTACTCGTTTCATAGAACGTGGTGTCTTAAACAACGCGACAATACCACATTCGTACAACACAATTAAATACATTATATACATACACGCATAATTATTCCACTCACAACCACGTGTGATAACGTACACCCAAAATGTGTACTTTGCCAAAGATAGTCAACCAAAACGCACAACCGTGCCAATTGGACCTATGCACAAGTCCATCAAATCCACCTATATGTGAAGTGAGCTCTATAGCCGAGAATCACTTCACCCGACCCGCACCCATCCTACACATACATATGCACGTAGGATATTATCACTCACCTTGAAGTCTTGAAGAAAGCTTCCAAATAATCCGCAACTCGCCAATGGAAAATACCTATTCCATTATCATAATTACAACAATACACTTAGAGTGGATTCACAAATCAACCCAAATTGACACTTAGTGCAAATTTGACCCAAATGCACTTCCAAGTACAAAACGCGCCCAAAATTAACCAATAATCACTAACACAAGTGAGAATGGTCTTAATACGCCAATTAAACCCGATCATAGGTGTTAAACACCTATCTTGCCCAAAATGACACTTAAACCCTAGTTTGATCCATAAGAAGTCAATATCACGCCATTAGCAAGTTTTGACACCAAAACATATTTAACTCGGTTTAACACTTCAACTTAATCCATTTTAAGTTTATAAACTTTGTTAAATCGCCAATTGGGTCATAATCACCACCAAACCCTAATTTGACCCAAAGTCAAAGTTAGTCAACCAAATAACCCTAAATAGGTTTCAATACTTCCACAATCACTAAACCTAGTGATTAAACCCAATTTCAAGTTCTAAACATAACCAATTTGTTCACCAAACCGAAATCCACCAACAATAACAATAAACCCGATTACTAGCATCACTAAACTCACTTCATGAGTCTAAATGGGTTTATCAACAAATCAAGTTCAAACCCTAACTTTGAATAGCAAAATCAACAATGAAATTCGGAGTTAGAACTTACTAATACGCCAAAATGATGCCGTTGACGAGTGGAACAACTTTAATACCCGAGGTTTGACCCGAAACACCCTTCTTCTTCTCCAATTGGAGCTCTCTCTCTCTAAAACTCTCCTCTCACTCTAGGGTTTGAAGATGAGAGTGTTTGATGAGTGAAATATGATCCAAACTGATCAAAGGATCAGTTTTGATGGCCCCAAACCGACCCTAAGTGAAAAGATCAAAGTACCCTTCATTTAAAACCTTTAAAAAGGCTGAAAATTGCATCAGCAGCAATCGGCGCGCCGCGCCACTTGGTGGGGCGCCGCTCCACTCTGCAGGTCAGATTTCAGAAACTTGTTTTGGCCATAACTTTTTGACCGTAGCTCCGTTTTCGATGAATCAAATATCGTTGGAAACGTAATAAGATTTCCTTTCCAATGGTAAGGCTTTGAAACATTAACACAAACTTTATTTGGGGTTGAAAAGATACGTACACACCTTGTCACTCCAGACAACGTCCAGTTTTCCTTCGATGTTCGAGCAAGCAACACGTACATGCCTCGTACACCTCATACACGCATCGTACACCATAAATACATTATGAACAATAAATATTTGGGTCTTACAGTATACTGGACGTGTTGCTTTCCTAATACAAAGTTAGCAAGTGGGTGACACAAAACCGCAAGTTTTGAGCTAAAATTTTCAAATCTGAAACCTACCAAACCCACAAAAACAATTTGCAAACACCGGTGAAGGGTTATTCCGGAAAACTTATCTAGGGTAAAAGCTAGAATGAATTTTCAAAAGATCAAATGTTTTCATAAAGATCCAATTTCCTTAAGGATCTAAATTTTTATAGTCATGTGGGACTGAAAACCACATCGTTACTACCATTGTTCATACCGCCGTATAGAAATCACTGATGTACAAAGTGTGAAGAATAAAGAAGTGATTCGTGTGATGTATTATTACAAGTTATGTATTGCTTGAGGACAAGCGACGTTCAAGTGTGGGGATATTTGTTAGTGCTCCAAATGAACATATATTTAGTAGCAATATCCTCCCAATATGTAAATTATTTAGTTGTAATTGTCCTATTTTAAGTTGTAATCGTTTATATTAAATAAGTGCGAAGACAAAAGGCGAAAACGACGATTTGAAGACGCAAATGACCAAAAAGCTCAAATGTACAAGATACAATCTAAGTGGTTCAATTTATTGATGAGAAACGTCTAAAAATGACAAAAGTACAAGTTGCGGAACGCAAAGTACAAGATATTAAATTATACGAAAGGACGTTCAAAAATCTGAAACCGGGACCTGAGCCAACTATCAACGCCCGACGCAACGGACCAAAAATTACAAGTCTACTATGCACAAGAATATAATATAATATTTAAATAATTATATAAATTATTTATATATTTTATATAATATTAAATAGTGTCGGCAGACTAAAAAACAAATGAATGTGAGCTGGTGCCAGACACCATGCGATCGCATGGCCAGAAGGCACATATCCCATGCGATCGCATGGCCCGAAAAAGTTGGTCATGTCCTATAAATAGCCAGCTTATTCGACGAGTTTTATACATAATAATAATAATACTCCTCTAATAATAAATATATATATCTATATATATATATATATATATATATATATATATATATATATATATATATATATATATATATATATATATATATATATTATAGTATAGGGTAGTTTTATATTAGATTAGTTTGGGTTATGTAAAGGTTATTTTACGGGTTTTAAAGTCGAAGCTCTGTCCGTGTAACAGTACGCGATAAATAATCAATGTAAGCTATGTTCTCCTTTTTAAATTGATGTATCGTACTTAAGTTATTATTATGCTTATTTAAGACGAAGTAATCATGATGTTGGACTAAAAATAATTAAAATTGGGTAATTGGGCTTTTTACCATAATTGGGGTTTGGACAAAAGAACGCCATTTGTGGAAATTAGACTATGGGCTATTAATGGGCTTTATATTTGTTTAACTAAATGATAGTTTGTTAATTTTAATATAAAGATTTACAATTGGACATACCTATAAATAACCATATACACTCGATCGGACACGATGGGTGGGATATTTATATGTACGAATAATCGTTCATTTAACCGGACACGGGAATGGATTAATAGTCTATGGAATTATTAAAACAGGGGTGAAATTATGTACAAGGACACTTGGCATAATTGATAACAAAGTATTAAAACCTTGGGTTACACGCAGTCGATATCTTGGTGTAATTATTAAACAAAGTATTAAGACCTTGTTACAGTTTAAGTCCCCAATTAGTTAGAATATTTGACTTCGGGTATAAGGATAATTTGACGAGGACACTCGCACTTTATATTTATGACTGATGGACTGTTATGGACAAAAACCAGACGGACATATTGAATAATACAGGACAAAGAACAATTAACCCATGGGAATAAAATAAAATCAACACGTCAAACATCATGATTACGGAAGTTTAAATAAGCATAATTCCTTTATTTTCATATTTAATTGCACTTCTAATTATCACATTTTTAATTATCGCAATTTTATTTCATCGCACTTTTATTTATTGCAATTTCATTATCGTTATTTATTTTACGCTTTAAATTAAGTCTTTTATTTATTTAATATTTTACATTAGGTTTTAACTGCGACTAAAGTTTTAAAATCGACAAACCGGTCATTAAACGGTAAATCCCCTTTTATATATTATTATATATAATTATAAATATTTTGTACAAATATAGTTAATTAAAATATAGTGTACAATAAGCCCGCTCCCTGTAGAACGAACCGGACTTACTAAAAACTATACTACTCTACGATTAGGTACACTGCCTATAGTGTTGTAGCAAGGTTTAGGTATATCCCATCTGTAAATAAATAATAAATATCTTGTATAAAATTGTAACGTATTTAATAGTTTTTCCTAGTAAAATATAAGCTATTTCATATACACCTCGCATAACATCAGCTAACACCACGGTCGACCGTGCTTCGACCGTACGTGGTCTGATTCTGTTTTAAATTAAACTAAACCCTCACTTTTATTTCTTTTCAACCCACTTCAAAACACACACACGGTTGAGGAGATCGACTGCACGGAGAAGAACGCTCATTCCATCAATTTCAATTCCTTCTTTCGGTATGATTAATCCTTACTTTCCTAGCATTCAATTGTGTTTGTATGATGAATTAGGGTTATGAAGAAACCCTAACTAGAGTAATTCAAAACTTGAATTGATGCAAACAATCAAAAATTTTCTTGAAGAACAACTTGGAAACAATTGTAGTAGTACCTATCTATACGTTAATTTAACAGTGACTAATTCTAGGGTTCATTATACATCTAGGTTAGATTTTCATAGAAGCATTGTTCATATGATATAAAACTACATTGTTGCAAATAGAGTGTAATAATGTTAGATGTCAAAACATGTGTTGATGATGATCTCAAAAGTCTAGAACACATATGAACTTTGTGAAAATCTTAATTTAGTTGCAAACTCATTGACACTAATGAAGAGTGAAAATGTGAAGAACATTAACATCAAAACATCTAAGTATTGATGATAATTAAAGTTTGCAAAACTTGTTTCCTACAATTGAATTATGCACTTTGAATTAATTAAAAGTGTCAATGAGCAGAAAATGGCAAATTGAGGAGAAAGTTCATCTAACTTTCGACCACACCAATCAACACTTAACTGAGAAAGAGTGAAAAATCGAACAATAGCAGAAGGAAGTAGAATTGAAGCAGAAGATTTTCCTGAATGGTGGCAGCTTTCTCAGATTTAAACTGGGATGTATTTCTTGATCTAAATGGACCAATTTATCCATCACTCGTTCGAGACTTTTACTCTAGCTTCGTCTATACCAACGGTTCAGTTACCTTTAGGCTAAAAGCTTCAAGAACTACAGTAACACTTCAAGATTTTGGAAAACTTCTAGAAGTTCCAGCAAGTGGAGAAAGGTTCTTCCACATAGGACACAGTCTGACCTATCTTCCTGATTTCATCAATAAAGATGATGCTATTCGAACACTGTGTGAAGACAATGTTCCGAAGGAAGAAATTCTCAATCAAGGAGTGTTGAGCAAACACCTGCGAAAGAAGTTCCGAATATGGAACACAGTGATCGATTACAATGTGTACTGTAGAATGGGAAATCGCTCACATATCGATGATGTTCAGATGGCTCTTCTTTGGTGCCTAGAAATGCAAATCCCAGTAAACATGGCATACTTTATGGCCATACGAATGAGCAATGTGCCAAAGGACTCAACAAGAGCCCTTCCTTATGGAATGCATCTTACGAAGTTATTTGACAAGTTAAGGGCAACAGATGGCATTCGCATAAATCCAACCTATCAAATATTTAATCGTCATACATTAACACCTTGGATTGATAACCGACGATTCGGTTATGATAACTTTGAATGCTGATGAAGCAGCAAAACTGCATATGGTCTTAATGGCCAAAAGTTTGATAATAAAGAGTGGTGTGTTGAAAAAGCTCAGATTTGAAACTGAAAAATGGATTGAGCAAACTATGAAGGAGACTGTTGACAAATCACAAAGACTAAATCTACCTTCAAAGAATCCAAATGATTCAGTATCTGCTGAAGTCTTTAGTAAATACTTTTCTCCTGACTCTAAACCTTTACGGACAAATCTTCTTCATCATCCTTTGATATTAGAAATTCTAAGATATCATCGTATCTTTCATTATAAATATCCTCAATATTTCTGGAGATATCTTTATAACTATTCTTATTTGAAATCATTTATCTCTTCGCGCTATCTGTGTTATATCATAAAGGAAACTGTTTTAGTTTCTAAATTCTGAAAAATTCGAATTTAAAATATGAATGTTTTTGAAGTAGTATTGGGAATTGAAGCATGAGTTAGTATAATATAATGACACTTAATCAACGTGATTATATTACAGTAAGTCATGCTGAGTTTCTAATGGAACGTGATAAAGGTTCACAGATCATACCCTCATCATTAACCATGTTACATAACTCTTTCATTCTATTTAACCTCTAAACATATCAAGAAAATATTTTTCTTGATGATTCGGTTTTTTCCCGGATATTCTGGTAATTTGACAAATCAAATCGTGCTATTACCTTTCCTTTCTGCTTTGTATATTATGATCATTCGAAACTCCATACCAACGAATTCTGGACCATTATTTGCTTGACTTAAAGTCGAGAAGAGAAAACAATAGCACAAAGCTTCAAGATATAGCAGTATAAATCACAGCAAACAGAAGGAATCATTAACCATAGATGTCAATAATTATGAAAAGACAAATGCAAGGAAGGATTATGAAAACCACTACCACAAGAGCGAAATAGAAGTAAACAGATTCCTCTGGTGGGAGTTGGAATAGAAGATGATTGTGGTAACAGTCAGAATGAGATCAAGGATCAGAACTGGATGAAGCATTTTCTTAATCTTTTTAAAAGTATGAAATGATGAAGAAGATGTGGGAGTGATGAAAATAATGGAACGAAAGAGGTTGATTTATAGCAAAATAACGGACATAGCAATCGAGGCAGATTATGCATTGAATCAGAGAAAATCCTAATTTTCTTAATTACCGAAGAATCAAATCTTATTTAGATTTCGAAGATTTTCTTTAATTTCCTTGAATTTCGGAAATCAACCGTGATTACGTCACCGGTTAAGACGAATCTGCATTTACTCATCTCAATCTTTTGTGATAGCTTAATTCATACTCTTCGCATGATTGAATTATTTTATCTATATTACTCAATGGCGATAAAACTCTATTTATCCACTCATATTCGTCATAAAAACATTTTTATTGTTAGCCATGATGTCCTCACTCAAATTTCGGGACGAAATTTCTTTAACGGGTAGGTAATGTAATAACCTGACTTTTTCCGTTAAATTCTTAAAAACAATTTATGAAATTCAATGATTTTTCTACGCTAATTTTTTTTTATATTTAAGAACATACTACTTTTGATATGTGTTAATATATCACTAGAAAATTTTGAAGATTAGTAATAATAAAGTTAATAATTACAACTGATAACTTCTTAAAGATATAAAAATATGAGATTTTTCCCGAAGACTTTTAATCGTAATTAATTAACAACGGAGCACGAAGTAATACCATAATTTAACCGTTGGTAACAACTATCGATCAATTGATTCCGCACATCTCTTTTTGTTACCTTTATATTATTATTATTATTATTATTATTATTATTATTATTATTATTATTATGATTATTATTATTATTATTATTATTATTATTATTATTATTATTATTATTATAATATTATTATTATTATTATTATTATTATTATTATTATATTTATATATATAATGACACATACATGCGTCATTCATAAAAACTTGTACTTACCCTTTTGTTTTTATTTGACCGACACCACACACCACTAACTTGCCATCAACTTTATTTATTTATTTATTTTTCTTATCATGCATGTGAGAATATGAAATATGTATATAATACTCTATTTCGTTCAATTACTTATTTGTGGGTCAATGTGCAACATCATACACACACACACACACCCATATATATATATATATATATATATATATATATATATATATATATATATATATATATACCCAATTTTTTCTAATATTTTTTTCCCTAATGCTAACTGATTCGAAAACTCATCACACATTACTACTACTATATTTTTTACTATATCAAAGAACCCCACAAATCATTCATCTATCACATTTTTGTTTGTTTCTTTTTAACTCCTTGATTTATAGAATATTTTTAATTATTAATATTTATATAGGATACACATATGCATACTGTAACGACCCGACTTTTTTGACTTGCTTTTGTGCTTTGTGTTTTCACGAAACTGCGTATTTTTGCGTACTGTGCTACTTTATCCTCTGGAATCTTTAATTACATGGTTTACTTTCATTTATATATTAAAACGTGCCTTAGAGTACGTAGGATACTTAACTTGTTCACCGAAAGCTTTTATGACCGTTAGTGTCACTTGACGTTTCAAATAAATCGCGAACTGCGCACACGTTTAACTTTTGTCATAATCGGAATATTATGACTACGAAATCTTAATTATTATTTTATAATAATAATTACTTGGGTTTATGGATGTTTAATTATGCGTAGTAATTTAATTATGCTTACTAGTTAGTCTTGTTGGACTTTCTACCTTGTTGGACTTAAGCCCACCCTACTCTAGCTAGTAGCCCACTTATTAATTACTAGTAACCCAATAATAAGTAAGACAAATGCCCATTTATTAGAGGGAACATGCTAGCATTTATGTCAAGTATTATCCTTAATGTTGCATGGGATCCTAACATAAGCATCAACTTTAGACAACCATTAACCAAAAAGCAAACTTTTGTCCCCCTCCAAAAATCACGACCACCTTCACCACCACCCTCCCCTATTCACCTATAAATATCACCCTTATTCCATCCATTTAACACTTGCTTTCATTTGTAATTCACACACACACACTCTCTAATTCTCTCTAGTTCTCTCTAGTTCTCTCTAGTTCTTTCTCTCTCTAAAAGTGTAAGTATTTTGAACTTTTCTTCTTCTTCTCCTTCTCATCACCACGAATTCATCATCATCATCATGGGTCTAGCTTTTTAGCTTTTGATCTTGATTATATCTTGTAGATTCAAACATGGATTTGAATCCTTTAAGAACATGGAAGATTCCAGCTTTCTAGCTTTGAATCTTCACCCACTTTGTAGATATATATCTTTTAACTTTAAATCTTGTTATTTTGTTATAAAGATTCAAACTTGTGTTTGTAATCTTCATGTAACTTAAAGATCCAAGCTTTATGCTTCAGGATCTTCAAGAACAATCAAGATGCAAGCTTTCTAGCTTGGATCTTCATATCTTTTGTTGGATCTAAGTTTTCTAACTTATGATCTCATTATTTTGATATAAAGATCAAAACTTATGTTTACGGTCTTCATATAACTTAAAGATCTAAGCTTTATGCTTCAAGTTCTTCAAGAACAGTAAAGGTTCAAGCTTTCTAGCTTTGTGACCTTATAACTTGTGTGAAAGGGATCCAAGCTCTCTAGCTTAGGGTTCCATCACTTCATTTGATTTAGATTGTGTTAATACTTGTTTGATTGAAGTAAAGTTTGTAACTTTGTTTGTAAATAGGACTTGTATTTGTGTTAAGACTAAGGATATGATGTAACTTTAGTTCATCATCCATCTAAGACTCTTAAATGAGTTGTGTTCTTACTTGATCTTAACATATTGTGTGTTGATGGTATAATCTTGGTCAAGGTGATGCTAACCCATCAACAAGTTGTACACTTAAAGCTACAAGCTTCAAGGATGAGAACCATGATGAGCATCAAGCACCAAGAACCCCACCGGAGCACTTGTTTACTATTTTTCAGGATCTTATCTGTAACTTGGGCTACTGTAAAGTTTATTTTAAGTTATTTCGGTTCGAGTAGATGATTTTCCATTTAGGCCTCGTCTTAATCGGAGTTACGGTTTAGGATTTATGGCCCTCCGAAAGTCACTACGCTCTTGTAACGTTGTGCTAAAATTTCTGACCTACTCGAACTTAAACCGTTACAACGGTCAAACGAAGACGAGTTAGGTTCTGAAAATTGGTCACCGGTTAGAGGACTCACATACGGAGCCATAGCCACTGACTATGCATCTTTTCGATTTACGTAGAAGTCGTAGCAGCTGATCCAATTCAGCCTATTGTTTTGACCTCTATACTTGATTAACTTACTTAGCTTTTATGATGATGAATGATGATGATGATGACACTTAAACTTATTTTATGCACTATTAGAACTTATAAAGACAACCTACTGACCTAGTAACCTTTGATTTAGGTTAATGACCTTTCGGACCGACTTACTATTTGCACACTTTCGTATCGACTTGTATTGCTTATTCACTATGAGTTATAGCTTCCCTTTTTACTTATACTATTTTTGGGACTGAGAATACATGCGCTTTTTATGTTTTACTTATTTGACACGAGTACTTAAACTTTACATATGTATGGGTTATATAACGGCATAAACTTTCCCCTTAGCACGGTAACGTTTAACTATTGTTTTTTGAACCGGTAGACACGAATCTTAGATATGGATCCATAGGGTTTGACATCCCCACTCGGGCTAGTCGCGCTAGCATTTAACAGGTGTTTAATACTTCGAGGACATACGCACTCGCCAGGTGTACTTTTAGGGGGTGATATTTATATTTACGTTAAGTCTAGTTACCATGTGCCCACGGTTAAACATATACTTTTCTTACTACTTTGAAACATTGAAATCTCGTGGTCAATCTTACATTACTGTTACAACTTAAACTATAGCTCACCAACATTATTGTTGACGTTTTTAAGCATGTTTTCTCAGGTACTTAGAGGTTTGTTGCTTCCGCTGTTTAGACTTGCTGTCTTGATGTTTAAACTTGCTGTTAAGGACCTGCTGTGCTAGAATTCCGCTGCATAATCTTAGAGATGCCTAAATCATGGAACTTTTTCTTTTGCATTCGTAGTGTATGTTATTTTCAAATAATGACTTTGTAACAACCTTTGTGTCACGTTATCTTTTGTAAACGCTATGTTTTTATGAATGCAAACTGGTTTTCAAACAGCATGTAGTACTTGACCGTGTAAAGATCCAGTTGTTCACGAATCATACACGATGGTTTTGTACGGGGCGTCACATTTGGTATCAGAGCATTAGTTGTAGGGAATTAGGTTGCATTAGTGAGTCTAGACCAGGTCGAGTAGGATTCACTAATAGGACTAATCTACAACTTACTCGTTTACTTGTTTCCGCGGACCGCTACATGCTACTATATTATATTACTGCATATTACTCGTTACAACTACTGCATGCTACTGCTTACTTTTACTACTATATGAACTTGTTGCATGCTACTGCCTACTTTCACTGCCATGTAAACTTATTATATGCTGCTGCTTATTCTCGCTACTGCATACAACCATCTGCTTTCGATTGCATGTTACTTCTGTTTAGTACTGTTAATATTGCCATGCTATATACTGCTGTAGACGATCTAGGTTGCTGTAGTGCCTGATTACGTGCTTGCTTCATGCCTGCTATTCGCTGTACCTACTTGGAAAACTTACCTTTCCTAGTTCAGATGTTTTTCTGAACCTTTTTCCCGCACGTCTAACCCTAAGGATTAGTATTTTAATCCACCTGTTAGTACCGTTCCACTGTTCCGGAGATCGAAATGTTACTTCACGCAATCTAGGAAGAGTACCCCTCCGATTACATACCCGCTAAAAGTTGATCCTCAGAGGAGGAGACATGTGAGGGCTTGTCGGAGTAACCGCACCCCGAGCTCACTCTAATTTGCCACGTACAACGAATGAACATTAGTAAGATGTTTAGTTTCCGCGAGTTGACCCGTATCTCGTAAGCTTTCATGACCGTCACTTATCTCATTCATTCTTCACCACTACTCGACGATCTAGCGACACTTCTGGACTTAAGTCCCTAACACTCTTAGGAATTGGAGAAGTCGAGAGGACATCTCCTTCCACAAGGTCAGAGCTTCTTCTACTAGGGCTCAGCCATACCCAAAGACTTGGGAGTCACCTCAAGACATATCGTATTCCTGCTTGCTACAAGTACAACTTGACGCGAGACCCAGATTGAATTTCTAGAAAGGAACCTAATGACGTTACTTGAACCCGAACATTTTGAAGAAATTTTGGGATATTTAGGCATTGATACATGACATACGGAACCTACGCACCCACACCTAAAGACCGTGAGGTCAATTATGTAGATTTTGTTTTGAGATAGCATAGATAAAGCACCGTTAGATGAAATTGAGTAGAACTTGAAGTGAACACGTTACATTGACCATATGGAGTGATATTGGAATGAACGTACGATTTAGTACAATATAATGATGCCAGGCCAGCGTGGTTATATTGAAGTAAATCATGCAGAAGTTCCAATGTTACTATATAAGGAATATGAAGCGATTCAAGGGAAATTTTAGTAGGAACCACTTGAGTATACGCATTATGGTCTGATAAAGGTAGGAATAACCACTTAGCCTAGATAATGTACGAGAAGGGCCTAGATTTCAGAATTGATAACCCGAAAATTTGTTATAGATATAGACACCCTGGATACTTAAGGAAAAAGTTTTCAAACAGGAAAAAACTTTGATTTACTTGCGGTAGAGCAATCGTTATCTCAGTTATGGAGACTCGCATGGATCCTGATTTTAGTTAGGGTACATTTCTTCACAACGTTTATTGTCTCAGAGATGTTTAATGCTAGAGCGATAGAAACTTTATATCTAAGGACCTAAGTGTTATGACTAATAAGCCGTTAACAACCATGAGAGTTAAGTATTCTCTAGGACAAGCTAATGGTAATCTGGCAGAGACAGAGGAATGATTTAAGGTAGT
Organism: Rutidosis leptorrhynchoides; assembly: GCF_046630445.1. Taxonomy (NCBI): domain Eukaryota; kingdom Viridiplantae; phylum Streptophyta; class Magnoliopsida; order Asterales; family Asteraceae; genus Rutidosis; species Rutidosis leptorrhynchoides. The sequence continues at coordinate 208,199,420 of NC_092336.1, read as the reverse complement.
ACCTTAAAATTAACAGGTGGGTCATTTGGAGATGACCTCATGCCAACAAAACTTGGAAGTTATATAGTAGTAGTTGGAAAGGATTAGTTACTTGCGCACAAGCAGATGTTATTTGAGAAGGTTGATAAAATTTTCACAGCAGTATAGTAAGATTTGGTTGGAGTGGACCTTAAGATTAACCTAATACTCATCAAGTTAGGAAGCTTGATGAAATAGTTAGAACGGACTGGCTTTCAAGGATGAAAGTGAAAGTTATTTATAGTAGGAATATTGTTCGTATACCTCATGAGAATGGTGAGTCAAAAGCTATCTGGGTTACTTCAACAACCCGAGATCCCACAATGGAAATGGGAAGAGATGACAATGGATTTCATCCCGAAGCTACTGAAAACAATAGGCAGTTATGACACTATCTGGGTTATCGTTGACCGCCTCACCAAATATGCTCACTTCCTAGCCATGAAACAAACCGATACAGTGGATAAACTCACAGAACGATACATAAAGGAAATTGTATCCCGTCACTTCAGCGATTCAAATTCTATATTAAGGACTACCCAAGAATCCTATTTGATACTCATTCTTACGCGACTCTAAATCCTAACTTATTCTGAGAGATTTCTTATTTGATGATGATCACACCATCATCCTTCTTAGTTTGATATTAGTCATACCAGTTCGAAATTTCTAAAATCAATGGGTAGTTAATTCCCATTCTCATACTCTCCCTTTCTTATCTCACTTATTAGCAACAACTTCACACTTAAGCATTTTTGGTTGAAGGGCTTATGCCCTACTAATAGTCATCAACCACATTTAAATTCAATAGTTTTCATTACCTCCTAACATTTTTGCTCAAATATCACCCGAAATTTTCAAAAATCTTTTACTCATAAATCTTTTTGTAACCTCCGAAATATAAAAATTTTGTTTGCTAAAATTTTACTCACACTATTTTACTGTGCGATCCTCTCAAAGTTTAATAAAAATAAATTTATTTTATTGTTATTCGTATAAATTTTAGAAACCGTATATGTTATATATAATAAAGTAAATAATTACTTATTTTTGACTAGTACATATGAAATTTTACTTTCGCTTTTACAAAACAATTCTTTTATTCAAAAGATATTCTACTTGGAGTAGTCTATATTTACTAAGAACTTCGTTTCTTTCCTTACATTGTCACCTAAAATGATTTCTATAAAAAAAAAATTTCGTTGCTTATTATACAAAACTCTTCGTTGCTTATTCGTATCCAAGTCATCATGAAGACTTTACAACCGTCGAAATTGAGAGTTTCATGTGTGTGTGTGTGTGTGTGTATGTGATGAAGGCACTTACTACCACGTCATGCAGAGCCTTCGGGCATCCACTAACACTCAAACCATTCAAAATTACTGCGTTACCCCAGGAATCTTATTTGTCACACCTGTCGGAGCAATGCTCTTTCTTACATAACTCTAAGTCCTGACTTATTCCAAGGAATTCACATTTAGTGATATTAACACCATTAGTACTCCGACTTTAATATTGGCCATAACCTGTTTGGCATTTTGCAAAGGCAAGAAGTGATTAACTTCTCGTCCTCATGCTCTATCCTTCATACCCCACTTTTTAGCAACGACTTCACACGTGAACATTTTTGGTCCAAAGACTTATGTCCTTATAATTATCAAAAATACATTTAATTCATTAGTTTTCATTACCTATTAACATGTCACCCGATGATTCAAAGATTTTCACTCGATCTTTTTCAACTCGTAATCTCTGAAATACGAAAAACCATGTTTATCAAAATTTTTACACGTTGCTTATTTGTGCGGTCCTCACGAGATTTATGGACAAATGAAAGTACTAAAAACTTTTCTATCACTTACGCGATTTATAAAATCATATATGTAAAAATTTACCCTTACTTATTTTGGGTTAGTACATACTAAGTTATACCTTCAAGATAATTAAAAATTGCTCCTTTATTGAGTTGTTTTAAGTCAAATAATTTTGTGCAAAATGGTACTCGTTATACATACTTCTGAATTTACCAAGAACTTCGTTCCATTTATGTTGTCGCATCAAACGTTTAAAGGTTTTTCAAAACTTCCTCGGTTGATTTTATTAAAGGTTTTCGTATTAGACTACATCATATATGGACCAAACTTTTTCTCGCCCTCCGTTAGGGATGAAACCTACTATTAAGATCTTTGTTAAAAACTCTTGAGCCACTTTGGATGGCAATTTTATAAAATTTGTTGGGAAGTCTTTGCGCACATAGAATATTCCCTTTTAAGTTTAGACATGACAAAAACATGGGCTGATAAAACAGTTTTATGGGGTATACTTAGTGGTCACCCTATCGTAGGAAAGGCACTAGGCGGGTTTCTACTCCCAATGTTTCGCGATTAATCGCAACACCCTCGTAAACGTCATCTTTATGATTCAGTATGCTGAGGTACAGGAAATCATTTTTGGAGATTCTTTTAGAGTAAACCATTCTTTATGACCAAGAGTTCACGTATCTTCTCATCCGCGCATCTCCTTAAGTATAAGGATAAATTCAGAACGAACCACTCGGAGAGTTCACTCTCGTTCAAGGACCACACCTTTCGTGCGATTTTCTTTCAGAATTGTAGTGTAAGATACTTTAAGAATCTATGAATCTTGTTGGAAGGGACTGCTTATAACATCTACGACACTGATGTGGTTACTCTATATATTTCTTCCTTCGTTGGTTGCAACTATATGTGGTTCTAGTTAACGTAACCCTAACTTCAACATGTAACTGAAAGAATAAAGTTACATTATGGAACTGTGCTTTCATTCCATCCAAGGATAAGTTCACACGCAGTATGTTGTGATCACCATGTTTCCCACTCTATCAGTCAGCTTTATATAGCGACATAAGCGTTCAATGTTTTAGATGAGTTTGGTAACATTCATGATGCATTTTACGCATCCAGCTTACTGAAGATGCTTGTAAGGCTAAAAACATCATCTTTCCTTTTGTGGGTATATATTCGAATGACATATTCATGATAGCAAGAAACAAAATCAATTTGTTGACCTCTTAGGATAAGAGACTTAATTAATAGCATATACCTATCCTTGCTTTTATACGCCCGAGTACCTTTCAAGGTAAATAGCTCACTTTTGAGCCCACAAATCTTTCAGAACTCTGCTACGCTACTTCTTATTTAAATACGGTACCATTTTTAGTCACTCCTCAAATTTCGGGACGAAATTTCCATTAACAGGTGGGTAATGTGACGACACGACTTTTTCGACTTGCTTTTGTGCTTTGTGTTTTCACGAAACTGCGGATTTGTGCGTACTGTGCTACTTTATACTCTGTAATCTTTAATTACATGGTTTACTTTCATTTATATATTAAAACGTGCCTTAGAGTACGTAGGATACTTAACTTGTTCACCGGAAGCTTTTATGACCGTTAGTGTCACTTGACGTTTCGAATAAATCGCGAACTGCTCACACGTTTAACTTTTGTCATAATCGGAATATTATGACTACGAAATCTTAATTATTATTTTATAATAATAATTACTTGGGTTTATGGATGCTTAATTATGCGTAGTAATTTAATTATGCTTACTAGTTAGTCTTGTTGGACTTTCTACCTTGTTGTACTTAAGCCCACCTTACTCTAGCTAGTAGCCCATTATTTAGCTCAATTATTAATTACTAGTGACCCAATAATAAGTAAGACAAATGCCCATTTATTAGAGGGAACATGCTAGCATTTATGTCAAGTATTATCCTTAATGTTGCATGGGATCCTAACATAAGCACCAACTTTAGACAACCATTAACCAAAAAGCAAACTTTTGTCCCCCTTGCCCCCCTTCAAAAATCACGGCCACCTTCACCACCACCCTCCCCCATTCACCTATGATAATGCTAAAAACGAACATATATTTCATAGCATTATTCCTCAAGGAAGACAAGCTTTTAGTTGCAATTGTTCTATTTACAAGTGATATTCGTTTAAATAATAAAAGGTGAAGACAAAAGACAGATTCGACGAATTGAAGACGCAAACGACCAAAAAGCTCAAAAGTACAAAATACAATCAAAGAGGTTCCAATTATTGATAAGAAACGTCTCGAAATTACAAGAGTACAAGATTCAAAACGCAAAGTACAAGATATTAAATTGTACGCAAGGACGTTCGAAAATCCAGAACCGGGACCAGAGTCAACTCTCAACGCTCGACGCAACGGACTAAAAATTACAAGTCAACTATGCACATAAATATAATATAATATTTAAATAATTCTTATAATTATTTATATATTATATAAATAATAAAAATCCGTCGGCAAGAAAGACTCCAAAATGGGTGAGTTGTATTTACAAACTCCGCGACTCGCTGAGTTTGAAGGCAAAAAGGGCCGCGAGTCGCGGAGCCCCAAATTCTGAAACTCCCTATAAAAGCAAACGAATTCTGATCGCAAAAAAAAAAAAAAAAAAAAACATATATCCATCCTCTCTATATCTATACGTAAATATTTATATTTATATTTTAATTTTAATTTTACTTTTAATTTTAATCCTAATAATAAGGGTATGTTAGCGAATATTGTAAGGGTGTAAGTCGAAATTCTGTCCGTGTAACGCTACGCTATTTTTAATCATTGTAAGTTATGTTCAACCTTTTTATATTAATGTCTCGTAGCTAAGTTATTATTATGCTTATTTAATCCGAAGTAATCATGATGTTGGGCTAATTACTAAAATTGGGTAATTGGGCTTTGTACCATAATTGGGGTTTGGACAAAAGAACGACACTTGTGGAAATTAGACTATGGGCTATTAATGGGCTTTATATTTGTTTAACTAAATGATAGTTTGTTAATGTTAATATAAAGATTTACAATTGGGCGTCCCTATAAATTACCATATACACTCGATCGGACACGATGGGCGGGGTATTTATATGTACGAATAATCGTTCATTTAACCGGACACGGGAATGGATTAATAGCCACTAGAATAATTAAAACAGGGGTGAAATTATGTAAAAGGATACTTGGCATAATTGATAACAAAATATTAAAACCTTGGGTTACACTCAGTCGACATCCTGGTGTAATTATTAAACAAAGTATTAAAATCTTGTTACAGTTCGAATCCTCAATTAGTTGGAATATTTAACTTCGGGTATAAGGATAATTTGACGAGGACACTCGCACTTTATATTTATGACTGATGGACTGTTATGGACAAAAACCAGACGGACATATTAAATAATCCAGGACAAAGGACAATTAACCCATGGGCATAAAACTAAAATCAACACGTCAAACATCATGATTACGGAAGTTTAAATAAGCATAATTCTTTTATTTCATATTTAATTTCCTTTATTTTATATTTAATTGCACTTCTAACTATAGCACTTTTATTTATTGTTATTATATTTAATTGCACTTTTAATTATCGTACTTTTTAATTATCGCAAGTTTATTTTATCGCACTTTTATTATTCGCAATTTCATTATCATTATTTACTTTACGCTTTAAATTAAGTCTTGTATTTATTTATTATTTTACATTTGGTTTTAACTGCGACTAAAGTTTTAAAATCGACAAACCGGTCATTAAACGGTAAAAAACCCCCCTTTATAATAATAATATTACTTATATATATATTTGTATTTTTATAAAAGTAAACTAATATAGCGTTAAGCTTTGTTTAAAGATTTTCCCTGTGGAACGAACCGAACTTACTAAAAACTACACTACTGTATGATTAGGTACACTGCCTATAAGTGTTGTAGCAAGGTTTAAGTATATCTATTTTCTAAATAAATAAATATCTTGTGTAAAATTGTATCGTATTTAATAGTATTTCCTTGTGAAATTTAATAGTATTTCGTACACCCCGCTGCATACATCAAGTATTTTTGGCGCCGCTGCCGGGGACAATCTAGCTTAAAAGCCGGAAGCAACGCTAATAAAAAAACAGATTTTTAGTATACTTTTATTAAAATTCGTTTTTATAAAAATACGTTTTTAATTATTCAAAAATATAAAAAGAAAAACAAAAATATAAATATTTTTAGGAGTTTGATAAATATTTAAGTTTTATAAAGTTTCTTTAGTTTGTAAAAATATAAGTTTTATTTAATTTATTTTATAAATATAAAACTGAAAAATATATATATATATATATATATATATATATATATATATATATATATATATATATATATATATATATAAATCTAGCTTTAAGATTTTTATTTATAAAATTATAAAGTAGTTCTATTTTTTATTCTAGTTTTTAAAATATAAGTTTTTATTATATAAATATTTTTATTTAAACAGAAAATAAAAAAAAAAACGTCAAATTTCAAAACTGTACCAGAGTTGAATTTTGGAACCCCGCGACTCGCGGGGTTTGCTGCTTGGAATACCGCAACTCGCGGAGACACTCTGACACCGACAGAACCCTAATTTAGCATTTATTACGGGTAATTATTAATTATTATTATTATTATTAACCCTAGTTTATTATTATTATTATAATTAGTTTTACTTTTTATTTAATTTATATAATTAGTTAAATTAGTTTAATTAAATTGTAAAATTAATAGTTTTAATAAATAAATAATATAAAAATAATATTTTTATAAAAATTGTATTTTTTACAACTTTTTGTATATTTTTATATTTTGTCCCTTTTAATCGTTTTAGCGTAATATTTGTATTTTTAGCTCATATTTAGTTTTAAACTTAGTTTTTGCCATAGTTATTTTTACTTCTAGATTTTTAGGCTTTGCCGTAGAATTCCTTTAGTGCTTTTTCTTTAGACTAAGATTTAGGTACTTTAGAATTTTGCGACGCCTTTTTAAGTTTTAGTTTCTTTTTAAGTTATTTCCATTTGGGATATAGTTTTTCCTGTAAGCTTTAATATTTTTAGACGACTTTTACCTATGTATCAATTATCATTCCAATTAGTAATCTCAATTTGCGATTATAATTTTAAGTTAGTTGTAGTAATAAGGTTAGGTTAGTCAAGTGTTTTTAAGTTTTATAAGTTTCTTTTATTTTTCCGTCACCTTTTAGTTTTCAACCATTTTTCTTTTTCGATCTTTTTCCGACGCGCTCTTTTTCTTTCTTATTTCTCGCTATTCTAGTTTTAGGACATAGATTTTTATTCTACTTCTTATCTAAATTTCTTAAAATTACGAAAATTTATTTTAAGTGGTTAAATTGATAGACATCAAAATTTTCTGGTTCGTAGTAATAGTTGGATTTGTACGTGGACCGGGTTTTTGGAGCCAAACAGTCCTCAATTATATTGAGACCAAACGAATCCTGCCCCTCTGCTGCATCTTTTGGCTATTCGAAACGTGGGCAAAATCAGAAAAGTCTATTGATTGGATAACTTATTATAATTTTTCTTTCCTTTTAAAAAACTAATAGGATATTCAGTGAATGCACCGAGCAAGACGTTCACCACGTTTTGTACGTTCACCACCTGTAACTAGATCAAGACATTTAGCAAATATTACTGCCGTTGATTTTTCTTTAGAATCGTCATCCAGTCGACCAAGTACTCCAGTTCAAATTTCCGATAATCCATTTTTTGAACCCGACCTCACAATTGAGAATCCGGAGAATATTCAGGAACGATTCGTAGATCCTGAACCATTAAATTTTCCTCTGGAACCACCAATCATTCAAACAGAGATTGTTGAGGAACGAACCATTAAATCAGAATCCTCTAGTGATTCCGATTCAACAAATTCAATTATGGAGAATCTGGAACCTTTAAGTATGGAAGACCGAATGAGAGCTAAACGCACTGGCCAAGGTCACGCAATTACTCATCCAGACATTAATGCGCCAGATTATGAAATCAAAGGACAAATTCTACACATGGTGACTAATCAATGCCAATTTAGTGGTGCGCCGAAGGAAGATCCAAATGAACATCTACGTACCTTTAATAGGATCTGCACACTATTTAAAATCCGAGAAGTGGAGGATGAACAGATATATCTCATGTTATTTCCCTAGACTTTAAAGGGAGAAGCCAAAGATTGGTTGGAATCGTTACCTGAAGGGGCGATTGATACATGGGACGTATTAGTTGAAAAATTTCTTAAACAATTCTTTCCGGCATCTAAAGCCGTAAGACTTCAAACAGAAATTGGTACGTTTACACAGAAGCCAAATGAAACTCTATATGAGGCGTGGACAAGATTTGGAAAGTTGTTAAGAGGATGTCCGCAACATGGTTTAGACACCTGTCAAATAGTACAAATATTCTACCAAGGATGCGACATCACTACAAGGAAAGACATAGATATAGCAGCTGGTGGTTCTATTATGAAAAAAACCAAAACTGATGCTTTCAAAATTATTGATAACACTGCTTCCCACTCACATGAGTGGCACCAAGAAAAAGATATCGTTAGATCATCTAAAGCAGCTAGAGCCGATTCTAGCCATGACTTAGATTCCATTTCCGCAAAGATAGATGCTGTGGAGAGACGAATGGAAAAGATGACTAAAGATATTCACTCAATACGAGTTAGTTGTGAGCAGTGTGGAGGACCACATTTGACAAAAGATTGTCTCAGTATTGAATTAACAATAGCACAAAGAGAGAATATTTCATACATAAACCAAAGGCCTGGAAATAATTATCAGAATAATTATCAACCGCCAAGACCGATTTACAATCAAAACCAGAATTATAACCGAAATATTCCATACAACAACCAACAAGGTGCTAGCAATCAACAAGTATCCAATAATAATTACAATCAGCAAAGACCTAATTTTCAAAACAAACCACCACAACAAACCGATGATAAAAAGCCAAATTTAGAAGATATGATGACGAAGCTAGTTGAAACTCAAACGCAGTTTTTCACATCTCAGAAACAAACTAATGAACAAAATGCTCAAACATTTAGAAATCAACAAGCTTCTATTCAAAACTTGGAACAAGAAGTAAGTAACCTAGCAAGGTTAATAGGTGAAAGAAAATCGGGAAGTCTACCTAGTGATACAAATGCTAACCCCCGGAATGAAACAGCTAAAGCCATTACCACAAGAAGTGGTACAACACTTAAACCACCTGAAATACCTGTAACTTCTGATGAAGCTATTCCTACTCCACAAGAACCCCAACCTAATCAAAATAAGGAAAAAGAACCGGTAGTTGAAAAGGTTAATGAAGATAACACAGTTAAGGATAATCCTTATGTTAAACCATACCAACCACCACTTCCTTACCCGAGTAAAATGAAGAAAGAGAAACTTAAAGCCGAGCAATCCAAATTCTTGGATATGTTTAAACAGATAAATGTAAATCTTCCTTTCATTGATGTGATTTCTTGAAAGATCTAATCTCAAATAGAAAGAAAATGGAAGAACTCTCGGCTGTTACCATGAATGCTAATTGTTCAGCAGTGCTGTTGAATAAGATACCAGAAAAACTATCTGATCCAGGAAGTTTCACAATTCCATGTTTTCTGGGTAGTCTTAGTTCAATAGAAGCATTGGCAGATTTAGGTGCTAGTATAAATCTAATGCCTTATTCACTATACGCTCAACTAGACCTTGGAGAATTGAAACCAACAAGAATAAGCATACAACTAGCCGATCGATCAATAAAATATCCTAGAGGGATAATGGAGAACATGCTAGTTAAAGTTGGTACTTTAGTATTTCCAGTAGATTTTGTTGTTCTAGACATGGAAGAAGATTCTCAAGTTCCTCTCATATTAGGAAGACCATTCTTAAACACGGCTAAAGCAATGATAGACGTGTTCGGTAAGAAATTGACCCTAAGTATAGAGGATGAGAGTGTTACCTTTTCAGTTGATAGAGCAATGCAACAACCGCAATCTGCAGATGATACATGTTATTATATTCAAACTATAGATGCACATGCAGAATTATTAGAAGAATTTCCAGAATTACAAGGAACAGGAGAATGTTCTTTAGGAGAAGGTAATGAACCAATTGATGAAGCTGAAATGTTAGCTACACTTATAGCTAATGGATATGAACCAACAACAGAAGAAATTCAAATGCTAAAAGAAGAAGACAGATATCGATACAAATCATCGATAGAAGAACCTCCGAAATTAGAGTTAAAGCCACTTCCAAACCATTTGGAATACGCTTATTTACATGGTGAATCTGAATTACCTGTAATAATATCGTCTTCTCTTACTGAAAATGAGAAATCACAACTCATTTCTGTGTTGAAAACCCATAAACCAGCCATTGCATGGAAGATTCATGATATTAAAGGAATAAGTCCTTCGTATTGCACACATAAAATCCTTATGGAAGAAGGTCATAAAACGTATGTGCAACGCCAACGAAGACTAAATCCTAATATGCAAGATGTAGTTAAGAAAGAGATTATTAAACTGCTAGATGCAGGTCTAATTTATCCAATCTCTGATAGTCCATGGGTAAGCCCAGTTCAATGCGTGCCTAAGAAGGGTGGCATGACTATCATTACAAATGAAAAAAATGAGCTTATTCCTACTAGGACTGTAACAGGATGGCGTGTATGTATTGATTATAGAAAATTAAATGACGCCACCAGAAAAGATCACTTTCCCTTATCTTTTATAGATCAAATGTTGGAAAGATTAGCCGGAAATAGTTACTATTGTTTTCTAGATGGATTTTCCGGATATTTTCAAATTCCAATAGCACCCAAGGACCAAGAGAAAACCACATTCACATGCCCTTATGGTACTTTTGCTTACAAACGCATGCCATTTGGACTTTGTAACGCCCCTGCAACCTTTCAAAGGTGTATGATGGCGATTTTTCACGACATGATAGAAGAATGCATGGAAGTTTTCATGGATGACTTTTCAGTCTTCGGTGATACATTTGAAACATGTCTAGTTAATCTGGAACGAATGCTTATTAGATGCAAACAATCAAATCTAGTACTTAATTGGGAGAAATGCCATTTCATGGTTAAAGAAGGCATCGTTCTTGGACATAAAATTTCAAAAGAAGGAATTGAAGTGGATAGAGCTAAAGTAAATGTAATTTCTAAACTTCCACATCCCACCAATGTTAGAGGAGTTAGGAGTTTTCTAGGCATGCGGGTTTTTAACGACGTTTCATAAAAGATTTTTCTAAAATTGCCACTCCTATGAATAAACTCCTAGAAAATGATGCTCCATTCATCTTTTCAGATGAGTGCATCAAATCTTTTAATATTCTTAAAGAGAAACTCACTAATGCGCCGATCATGATAACACCAAATTGGAATCTACCATTTGAACTAATGTGCAATGCAAGTGATTTTGCAATGGGAGCCGTTTTAGGACAAAGGATTGAAAAATGATTTCAACCAATATATTATGCTAGTAAGACGTTACAAGGAGCACAAACGAACTATACAACTACTGAAAAAGAACTCCTTGCTATTGTCTTTGCTTTTGACAAATTTCGATCATATCTCGTTCTAGCAAAAACGGTGGTTTATACCGACCATTTGTAGTGACCCGAACTTTTCCATGTTTATATATATTAATTGAGATTGATATTTACATGATTAAATGTTTCCAACATGTTAAGCAATCAAACTTGTTAAGACTTGATTAATTGAAATAGATTTCATATAGACAATTGACCACCCAAGTTGACCGGTGATTCACGAACGTTAAAACTTGTAAAAACTATATGATGACATATATATGGTTATATATATAGTTAACATTATATTATGATTAGTAAACATATCATTAATTATATTAACAATGAACTACATATGTAAAAACAAGACTACTAACTTAATGATTTTGAAACGAGACATATATGTAACGATTATCGTTGTAACGACATTTAATGTATATATATCATATTAAGAGATATTCATACATCATAATATCATGATAATATAATAATTTAAAATCTCTTTTGATATTATAAACATTGGGTTAACAACATTTAACAAGATCGTTAACCTAAAGGTTTCAAAACAGCATTTACATGTAACGACTAACGATGACTTAACGACTCAGTTAAAATGTATATACATGTAGTGTTTTAATATGTATTCATACACTTTTGAAAGACTTCAAGACACTTATCAAAATACTTCTACTTAACAAAAATGCTTACAATTACATCCTCGTTCAGTTTCATCAACAATTCTACTCGTATGCACTCGTATTCGTACTCGTACAATACACAGCTTTTAGATGTATGTACTATTGGTATATACACTCCAATGATCAGCTCTTAGCAGACCATGTGAGTCACCTAACACATGTGGGAACCATCATTTGGCAACTAGCATGAAATATCTCATAAAATTACAAAAATATGAGTAATCATTCATGACTTATTTACATGAAAACAAAATAACATATCCTTTATATCTAATCCATACACCAACGACCAAAAACACCTACAAACACTTTCATTCTTCAATTTTCTTCATCTAATTGATCTCTCTCAAGTTCTATCTTCAAGTTCTAAGTGTTCTTCATAAATTCCAAAAGTTCTAGTTTCATAAAATCAAGAATACTTTCAAGTTTGCTAGCTCACTTCCAATCTTGTAAGGTGATCATCCAACCTCAAGAAATCTTTGTTTCTTACAGTAGGTTATCATTCTAATACAAGGTAATAATCATATTCAAACTTTGGTTCAATTTCTATAACTATAACAATCTTATTTCAAGTGATGATCTTACTTGAACTTGTTTTCGTGTCATGATTCTGCTTCAAGAACTTCGAGCCATCCAAGGATCCATTGAAGCTAGATCCATTTTTCTCTTTTCCAGTAGGTTTATCCAAGGAACTTAAGGTATTAATGATGTTCATAACATCATTCGATTCATACATATAAAGCTATCTTATTCGAAGGTTTAAACTTGTAATCACTAGAACATAGTTTAGTTAATTCTAAACTTGTTCGCAAACAAAAGTTAATCCTTCTAACTTGACTTTTAAAATAAACTAAACACATGTTCTATATCTATATGATATGCTAACTTAATGATTTAAAACCTGGAAACACGAAAAACACCGTAAAACCGGATTTACGCCGTCGTAGTAACACCGCGGGCTGTTTTGGGTTAGTTAATTAAAAACTATGATAAACTTTGATTTAAAAGTTGTTATTCTGAGAAAATGATTTTTATTATGAACATGAAACTATATCCAAAAATTATGATTAAACTCAAAGTGGAAGTATGTTTTCTAAAATGGTCATCTAGACGTCGTTCTTTCGACTGAAATGACTACCTTTACAAAAACGACTTGTAACTTATTTTTCTGACTATAAACCTATACATTTTCTGTTTAGATTCATAAAATAGGGTTCAATATGAAACCATAGCAATTTGATTCACTCAAAACGGATTTAAAATGAAGAAGTTATGGGTAAAACAAGATTGGATAATTTTTCTCATTTTAGCTACGTGAAAATTGGTAACAAATCTATTCCAACCATAACTTAATCAACTTGTAATGTATATTATGTAATCTTGAGATACCATAGACATGTATACAATGTTTCGACCTATCATGTCGACACATCTATATATATTTCGGAACAACCATAGACACTCTATATGTGAATGTTGGAGTTAGCTATACAGGGTTGAGGTTGATTCCAAAATATATATAGTTTGAGTTGTGATCAATACTGAGATACGTATACACTGGGTCGTGGATTGATTCAAGATAATATTTATCGATTTATTTCTGTACATCTAACTGTGGACAACTAGTTGTAGGTTACTAACGAGGACAGCTGACTTAATAAACTTAAAACATCAAAATATATTAAAAGTGTTGTAAATATATTTTGAACATACTTTGATATATATGTATATATTGTTATAGGTTCGTGAATCAACCAGTGGCCAAGTCTTACTTCCCGACGAAGTAAAAATCTGTGAAAGTGAGTTATAGTCCCACTTTTAAAATCTAATATTTTTGGGATGAGAATACATGCAGGTTTTATAAATGATTTACAAAATAGACACAAGTACGTGAAACTACATTCTATGGTTGAATTATCGAAATCGAATATGACCCTTTTTATTAAGTCTGGTAATCTAAGAATTAGGGAACAGACACCCTAATTGACGCGAATCCTAAAGATAGATCTATCGGGCCCAACAAGCCCCATCCAAAGTACCGGATGCTTTAGTACTTCGAAATTTATATCATATCCGAAGGGTGTCCCAGAATGATGGGGATATTCTTATATATGCATCTTGTTAATGTCGGTTACCAGGTGTTCACCATATGAATGATTTTTATCTCTATGTATGGGATGTGTATTGAAATATGAAATCTTGTGGTCTATTATTATGATTTGATATATATAGGTTAAACCTATAACTCACCAACATTTTTGTTGACGTTTTAAGCATGTTTATTCTCAGGTGATTATTAAGAGCTTCCGCTGTCGCATACTTAAATAAGGACGAGATTTGGAGTCCATGCTTGTATGATATTGTGTAAAAACTGCATTCAAGAAACTTATTTTGTTGTAACATATTTGTATTGTAAACCATTATGTAATGGTCGTGTGTAAACAGGATATTTTAGATTATCATTATTTGATAATCTACGTAAAGCTTTTTAAACCTTTATTGATGAAATAAAGGTTATGGTTTATTTTAAAATGAATGCAGTCTTTGAAAAACGTCTCATATAGAGGTCAAAACCTCGCAACGAAATCAATTAATATGGAACGTTTTTAATCAATAAGAACGGGACATTTCAGTTGGTATCCGAGCGTTGGTCTTAGAGAACCAGAATTTTGCATTAGTGTGTCTTATCGAGTTTGTTAGGATGCATTAGTGAGTCTGGACTTCGACCGTGTTTACTTGAAAAATGATTGCTTAACAAATTTTGTTGGGAACTATATATTTTTAACATGTGAATATTATGTGATATATTAATCTCTTAACGCGTTTGATATTATGTGATAGATGTCTACCTCTAGAACAAGTCCCATTGACTCACCTAATAATAATGAAGAGTCAAATGTAAATTGGAATGATTCGTGGACTGATTCACAAGTTCCCGAAGAGGAACCAGAAGAAGAGTCGGAACCGGAAGAAGAATCGGAACCGGAAGAAGAATCGGAACCGGATGAAGAAATAGAACCGGTGGGGGAAATAATAAAACGGTTAAGTAAAAGAAAATCCTCAACCAACCGACCAAGGTTAATTATGGTCAATGGTGTTTCCGCCAAGGAAGCAAAATATTGGGAGGATTACCAATTCTCCGATGAATCGGATTCCGACGAGAATTCTGATGATGTTATAGAAATTATCCCAACTGAATTTAAAAAGGCAAAAGAAAATAATAAGGGAAAGGGCATAAAAATAGAGAAATCTAATTCCAACCCCGATGAACTTTATATGTATCGTCAACCCCCGAAGTCCTTAAGTTGTAACAATGACCCGGGAACCTCTAAACCACCAGGTTTTTCTAAACCAATGTGGAAAATTACGGCTCGTATTAGGGGAACATCATATATCCCTAGAAACTTGGCAAAACGAACCAAAACCGAAGAAGAAGAAACAAGCGAGTCGGAATAAGATAGTTGTATTCGTGTGGTGTAATATATGTAATATAGTGTGCTTATGCTTTATGATATATGTAAAAATTGCTTGTATTAATAAGTATTTTTTTTATGAATCTAACTCTTGTCTATTTTACAGTATAAAAACACAAAATGGATAGACAACCCAATATTTTAAGAGACCTACCCGGAGACATGATTGATGAAATCTTGTCTAGAGTCGGTCAGAATTCTTCGGCACAACTATTTAAGGCGAGATCAGTTTGTAAGACATTCGAAGAACGTTCCAAGAATGCCTTGGTTTATAAAAGGCTTTCGTTCGAAAGATGGGGGATATCACATTGGGAAATCCATAAGTTACGATGTGTTTACTTTGACGCATATATTGCGGGGAACCCAAATGCTATTTTACGCAATGGGTTAAGAAATTATTTTGACTCAATATATCCGAATATTGGACTTCGTGATTTAGAAAAAGCGTCTAACATGCAACATAAAGAAGCATGTTATGCTTACGGATTAGTAATGTTCGCTTCTCACCAAAGTGAGAACAAGAACATCGGGTTACAACTATTAAACAAAACGTTCCCACAAGTGACGGAGTCGGTAATTGGGGTAAGAAATGAGGTTTTTAGATTGTTACGGGACTGTTGGACATTACGTAACCCTCGTCCCTTTGACGACGTTACAACACGCTGTCTTATCAACGGCCATAACGGTTATGTTCCACAAGACCAAGGATGGGAAGTAATCCTAGTAAAACCAGAATGCATGACTTGTTTCTGGACGTATGAATTACGTGTCTTTATTTCCTTTGCTGAACGACTTGTGTACTAGCTAGAATTATCTTCACAACCATCTTGTATCAAATTTATTATGTGCTATATTTCATGCTATATGTAAAATAAGCGGTATTGTAAGTTTGTAAAATATTGTGTAAAAGTTTGAACGCGAAATATTATTATAATCAGTTTTTCATATAGAATTGTAGTAGTTGAATTGTATATTAGCTACTAAGTATGAACTTAACGGGTAGGTACTACCCGAATTTAAACTTATAAAACGCTAATATGAAGAAAAAGCTTTTATAAATGAGTTCATATTATGCTACGAAATACTATTAACTACTCTTAATATTCTGTATGATTAAGTTGTTCCATTTGACTATTTTGAAGGAAATGGCACCGACTACTCGACACACCATGAATATGAATGAAGAGGAATTCCGTACTTTTCTAGCTTCAAACATAGCCGCAGTACAGGCTGCACTACATACCAACAATAACCTTGGATCTAGCAGTACAGGAAATCGTGTAGGATGCACCTACAAAGAATTCACTGCCTGCAAACCTTTGGAATTTGATGGAACCGAAGGACCGATCGGATTGAAACGGTGGACCGAGAAGGTCGAATCGGTGTTTGCCATAAGTAAGTGTACTGAAGAGGACAAAGTGAAGTACGCTACGCATACCTTCATAGGTTCTGCGTTAACATGGTGGAATACCTATCTAGAGCAAGTGGGACAAGATGATGCGTACGCACTACCGTGGTCAGCATTCAAGCACTTGATGAACGAGAAATACCGTCCCAGAACCGAGGTCAATAAGCTTAAGACAGAACTTAGAGGGTTACGAACCCAAGGATTTGATATTACCACGTACGAAAGACGATTCACAGAATTATGCCTATTGTGTCCGGGAGCGTTCGAAGATGAGGAAGAGAAGATCGACGCGTTTGTGAAAGGATTACCGGAAAGAATCCAAGAAGATATAAGTTCACACGAGCCCGCCTCCATACAACAGGCATGTAGAATGGCTCACAAACTAGTGAACCAGATTGAAGAAAGAATTAAAGAACAGACTGCTGAAGAGACCAATGTGAAGCAAGTCAAAAGAAAGTGGGAGGAAAACGGTGATAAGAATCACCAATACAACAACAACAGCAATTACAACAATAATCGCAACAATTATCCCAGCAATCGCAACATCAATCGCAACTACAACAAACGGCCCAACAACAACAACAACAACAACAGCAGCAACTACAACAATCATCCCAACAAAAATACTAACCGCAATAACAACAACAATCAGAAGCAGCTATGCCAAAGGTGTGAAAAGTATCACTCGGGGTTCTGCACCAAATTTTGCAACAAGTGTAAAAGAAATGGTCATAGCGCAGCGAAGTGTGAGGTCTACGGACCAGGGGTTAATAGAACGAAAGGAACAAATGGTGTCAGAACGAGTAATGGCGGAGCAAGTAGTGTCAGAGCAAGTTATGCCAATGTAGTTTGTTATAAATGTGGAAAACCGGGCCACATCATTAGAAATTGCCCGAACCAGGAGAACACGAATTGACAAGGCCGCGAAAGAGTTTTCAATATTAATGTGGCAGAGGCACAGGAAGACCCGGAGCTTGTTACGGGTACGTTTCTTATTGACAATAAATCTGCTTACGTTTTATTTGATTCGGGTGCGGATAGAAGCTATATGAGTAGAGATTTTTGTGCTAAATTAAGTTGTCCATTGACGCCTTTGGATAGTAAATTTTTACTCGAATTAGCAAATGGTAAATTAATTTCAGCAGATAATATATGTCGGAATCGAGAAATTAAACTGGTTAGCGAAACATTTAAGATTGATTTGATACCAGTAGAGTTAGGGAGTTTTGATGTGATAATCGGTATGGACTGGTTGAAAGAAGTGAAAGCAGAGATCGTTTGTTACAAAAATGCAATTCGCATTATACGAGAAAAAGGAAAACCCTTAATGGTGTACGGAGAAAAGGGCAACATGAAGCTACATCTTATTAGTAATTTGAAGGCACAAAAACTAATAAGAAAAGGTTGCTATGCTGTTCTAGCACACGTTGAGAAAGTACAAACTGAAGAAAAGAGTATCAATGATGTTCCCATTGCAAAAGAATTTCCCGATGTATTTCCGAAAGAATTACCGGGATTACCCCCACATCGATCCGTTGAATTTCAAATAGATCTTGTACCAGGAGCTGCACCAATAGCTCGTGCTCCTTACAGACTCGCACCCAGCGAGATGAAAGAACTGCAAAGCCAATTACAAGAACTTTTAGAGCGTGGTTTCATTCGACCAAGCACATCACCGTGGGGAGCTCCTGTTTTGTTTGTAAAGAAGAAAGATGGTACATTCAGGTTGTGTATCGACTACCGAGAGTTGAACAAACTTACCATCAAGAACCGCTACCCACTACCGAGAATCGACGACTTATTTGATCAACTACAAGGCTCGTCTGTTTATTCAAAGATTGACTTACGTTCCGGGTATCATCAAATGCGGGTGAAAGAAGATGATATTCCAAAGACTGCTTTCAGAACACGTTACGGTCATTACGAGTTTATGCTCATGCCATTTGGTTTAACTAATGCACCAGCTGTGTTCATGGACCTTATGAACCGAGTGTGTGGACCATACCTTGACAAGTTTGTCATTGTTTTCATTGATGACATACTTATTTACTCAAAGAATGACCAAGAACACGGTGAACATTTGAGAAAGGTGTTAGAAGTATTGAGGAAGGAAGAATTGTACGCTAAGTTTTCAAAGTGTGCATTTTGGTTGGAAGAAGTTCAATTCCTCGGTCACATAGTGAACAAAGAAGGTATTAAGGTGGATCCGGCAAAGATAGAAACTGTTGAAAAGTGGGAAACCCCGAAAACTCTGAAACACATACGCCAGTTTTTAGGACTAGCTGGTTACTACAGAAGGTTCATCCAAGACTTTTCCAGAATAGCAAAACCCTTGACTGCATTAACGCATAAAGGGAAGAAATTTGAATGGAATGATGAACAAGAGAAAGCATTTCAGTTATTGAAGAAAAAGCTAACTACGGCACCTATATTGTCATTGCCTGAAGGGAATGATAATTTTGTGATTTATTGTGACGCATCAAAGCAAGGTCTCGGTTGTGTATTAATGCAACGAACGAAGGTGATTGCTTATGCGTCTAGACAATTGAAGATTCACGAACAAAATTATACGACGCATGATTTGGAATTAGGCGCAGTTGTTTTTGCATTAAAGACTTGGAGGCACTACTTATATGGTGTTAAAAGTATTATATATACCGACCACAAAAGTCTTCAACACATATTTAATCAGAAACAACTGAATATGAGGCAGCGTAGGTGGATTGAATTATTGAATGATTATGACTTTGAGATTCGTTACCACCCGGGGAAGGCAAATGTGGTAGCCGATGCCTTGAGCAGGAAGGACAGAGAACCCATTCGAGTAAAATCTATGAATATAATGATTCATAATAACCTTACTACTCAAATAAAGGAGGCGCAACAAGGAGTTTTAAAAGAGGGAAATTTAAAGGATGAAATACCCAAAGGATCGGAGAAGCATCTTAATATTCGGGAAGACGGAACCCGGTATAGGGCTGAAAGGATTTGGGTACCAAAATTTGGAGATATGAGAGAAATGGTACTTAGAGAAGCTCATAAAACCAGATACTCAATACATCCTGGAACGGGGAAGATGTACAAGGATCTCAAGAAACATTTTTGGTGGCCGGGTATGAAAGCTGATGTTGCTAAATACGTAGGAGAATGTTTGACGTTTTCTAAGGTCAAAGCTGAGCATCAGAAACCATCAGGTCTACTTCAACAACCTGAAATCCCGGAATGGAAATGGGAAAACATTACCATGGATTTCATCACTAAATTGCCAAGGACTGCAAGTGGTTTTGATACTATTTGGGTAATAGTTGATCGTCTCACCAAATCAGCACACTTCCTGCCAATAAGAGAAGATGACAAGATGGAGAAGTTAGCACGACTGTATTTGAAGGAAGTCATCTCCAGACATGGAATACCAATCTCTATTATCTCTGATAGGGATGGCAGATTTATTTCAAGATTCTGGCAGACATTACAGCAAGCATTAGGAACTCGTCTAGACATGAGTACTGCCTATCATCCACAAACTGATGGGCAGAGTGAAAGGATGATACAAACGCTTGAAGACATGCTACGAGCATGTGTTATTGATTTCGGAAACAGTTGGGATCGACATCTACCGTTAGTAGAATTTTCCTACAACAACAGCTACCATTCAAGCATTGAGATGGCGCCGTTTGAAGCACTTTATGGTAGAAAGTGCAGGTCTCCGATTTGTTGGAGTGAAGTGGGGGATAGACAGATTACGGGTCCGGAGATTATACAAGAAACTACCGAGAAGATCATCCAAATTCAACAACGGTTGAAAACCGCCCAAAGTCGACAAAAGAGCTACGCTGACATTAAAAGAAAAGATATAGAATTTGAAATTGGAGAGATGGTCATGCTTAAAGTTGCACCTTGGAAAGGCGTTGTTCGATTTGGTAAACGAGGGAAATTAAATCCAAGGTATATTGGACCATTCAAGATTATTGATCGTGTCGGACCAGTAGCTTACCGACTTGAGTTACCTCAACAACTCGCGGCTGTACATAACACTTTCCACGTCTTGAATTTGAAGAAATGTTTTGCTAAAGAAGATCTCACTATTCCGTTAGATGAAATCCAAATCAACGAAAAACTTCAATTCATCGAAGAACCCATCGAAATAATGGATCGTGAGGTTAAAAGACTTAAGCAAAACAAGAAACCAATTGTTAAGGTTCGATGGAATGCTCGTAGAGGACCCGAGTTCACCTGGGAGCGTGCAGATCAGATGAAGAAGAAATACCCGCATCTATTTCCAGAAGATTCGTCAACACCTTCAACAGCTTAAAATTTCGGGACGAAATTTATTTAACGGGTAGGTACTGTAGTGACCCGAACTTTTCCATGTTTATATATATTAATTGAGATTGATATTTACATGATTAAATGTTTCCAACATGTTAAGCAATCAAACTTGTTAAGACTTGATTAATTGAAATAGGTTTCATATAGACAATTGACCACCCAAGTTGACCGGTGATTCACGAACGTTAAAACTTGTAAAAACTATATGATGACATATATATGGTTATATATATAGTTAACATGATATTATGATAAGTAAACATATCATTAATTATATTAACAATGAACTACATATGTAAAAACAAGACTACTAACTTAATGATTTTGAAACGAGACATATATGTAACGATTATCGTTGTAACGACATTTAATGTATATATATCATATTAAGATATATTCATACATCATAATATCATGATAATATAATAATTTAAAATCTCTTTTGATATTATAAACATTGGGTTAACAACATTTAACAAGATCGTTAACCTAAAGGTTTCAAAACAACATTTACATGTAACGACTAACGATGACTTAACGACTCAGTTAAAATGTATATACATGTAGTGTTTTAATATGTATTCATACACTTTTGAAAGACTTCAAGACACTTATCAAAATACTTCTACTTAACAAAAATGCTTACAATTACATCCTCGTTCAGTTTCATCAACAATTCTACTCGTATGCACTCGTATTCGTACTCGTACAATACACAGCTTTTAGATGTATGTACTATTGGTATATACACTCCAATGATCAGCTCTTAGCAGCCCATGTGAGTCACCTAACACATGTGGGAATCATCATTTGGCAACTAGCATGAAATATCTCATAAAATTACAAAAATATGAGTAATCATTCATGACTTATTTACATGAAAACAAAATAACATATCCTTTATATCTAATCCATACACCAACGACCAAAAACACCTACAAACACTTTCATTCTTCAATTTTCTTCATCTAATTGATCTCTCTCAAGTTCTATCTTCAAGTTCTAAGTGTTCTTCATAAATTCCAAAAGTTCTAGTTTCATAAAATCAAGAATACTTTCAAGTTTGCTAGCTCACTTCCAATCTTGTAAGGTGATCATCCAACCTCAAGAAATCTTTGTTTCTTACAGTAGGTTATCATTCTAATACAAGGTAATAATCATATTCAAACTTTGGTTCAATTTCTATAACTATAACAATCTTATTTCAAGTGATGATCTTACTTGAACTTGTTTTCGTGTCATGATTCTGCTTCAAGAACTTCGAGCCATCCAAGGATCCATTGAAGCTAGATCCATTTTTCTCTTTTCCAGTAGGTTTATCCAAGGAACTTAAGGTAGTAATGATGTTCATAACATCATTCGATTCATACATATAAAGCTATCTTATTCGAAGGTTTAAACTTGTAATCACTATAACATAGTTTAGTTAATTCTAAACTTGTTCGCAAACAAAAGTTAATCCTTCTAACTTGACTTTTAAAATAAACTAAACACATGTTCTATATCTATATGATATGCTAACTTAATGATTTAAAACCTAGAAACACGAAAAACACCGTAAAACCGGATTTACGCCGTCGTAGTAACACCGCGGGCTGTTTTGGGTTAGTTAATTAAAAACTATGATAAACTTTGATTTAAAAGTTGTTATTCTGAGAAAATGATTTTTATTATGAACATGAAACTATATCCAAAAATTATGGTTAAACTCAAAGTGAAAGTATGTTTTCTAAAATGGTCATCTAGACGTCGTTCTTTCGACTGAAATGACTACCTTTACAAAAACGAATTGTAACTTATTTTTCTGACTATAAACCTATATTTTTTCTGTTTATATTCATAAAATAGGGCTCAATATGAAACCATAGCAATTTGATTCACTCAAAACGGATTTAAAATGAAGAAGTTATGGGTAAAACAAGATTGGATAATTTTTCTCATTTTAGCTACGTGAAAATTGGTAACAAATCTATTCCAACCATAACTTAATCAACTTGTATTGTATATTATGTAATCTTGAGATACCATAGACACGTATAAAATGTTTCGACCTATCATGTCGACACATCTATATATATTTCGAAACAACCATAGACACTCTATATGTGAATGTTGGAGTTAGCTATACAGGGTTGAGGTTGATTCCAAAATATATATAGTTTGAGTTGTGATCAATACTGAGATACGTATACACTGGGTCGTGGATTGATTCAAGATAATATTTATCGATTTATTTCTGTACATCTAACTGTGGACAACTAGTTGTAGGTTACTAACGAGGACAGCTGACTTAATAAACTTAAAACATCAAAATATATTAAAAGTGTTGTAAATATATTTTGAACATACTTTGATATATATGTATATATTGTTATAGGTTCGTGAATCAACCAGTGGCCAAGTCTTACTTCCCGACGAAGTAAAAATCTGTGAAAGTGAGTTATAGTCCCACTTTTAAAATCTAATATTTTTGGGATGAGAATACATGCAGGTTTTATAAATGATTTACAAAATAGACACAACTACGTGAAACTACATTCTATGGTTGAATTATCGAAATCGAATATGCCCCTTTTTATTAAGTCTGGTAATCTAAGAATTAGGGAACAGACACCCTAATTGACGCGAATCCTAAAGATAGATCTATCGGGCCCAACAAGCCCCATCCAAAGTACAGGATGCTTTAGTACTTCGAAATTTATATCATATCCGAAGGGTGTCCCGGAATGATGGGGATATTCTTATATATGCATCTTGTTAATGTCGGTTACCAGGTGTTCACCATATGAATGATTTTTATCTCTATGTATGGGATGTGTATTGAAATATGAAATCTTGTGGTCTATTATTATGATTTGATATATATAGGTTAAACCTATAACTCACCAACATTTTTGTTGACGTTTTAAGCATGTTTATTCTCAGGTGATTATTAAGAGCTTCCGCTGTCGCATACTTAAATAAGGACGAGATTTGGAGTCCATGCTTGTATGATATTGTGTAAAAACTGCATTCAAGAAACTTATTTTGTTGTAACATATTTGTATTGTAAACCATTATGTAATGGTCGTGTGTAAACAGGATATTTTAGATTATCATTATTTGATAATCTACGTAAAGCTTTTTAAACCTTTATTGATGAAATAAAGGTTATGGTTTGTTTTAAAATGAATGCAGTCTTTGAAAAACGTCTCATATAGAGGTCAAAACCTCGCAACGAAATCAATTAATATAGAACGTTTTTAATCAAAAAGAACGGGACATTTCACCATTCTGCTCTTAGATACCTATTTTCGAAACAAGATGCTAAACCAAGATTAATCCGTTGGATCTTACTCTTACAAGAGTTTGATATTGAAATCCGAGATAAAAGAGGAGCAGAAAATCTCGCCGCTGATCATCTTTCTCGTCTTGAAAATCCCAAATTAGAAGTTCTAAATGAATCGGCCATACAAGACAACTTTCCTGATGAATATCTATTGAAGATAGATTATAAAGAAATTCCATGGTTTGCAGACTATGCAAACTACTTAGTTTGTGGATTCCTTGAAAAAGGATTATCGTACCAAAGACGAAAGAAATTCTTCAGTGATATAAAACACTATTTTTGGGAAGATCCACATTTGTTTAAAAGTTGTCCCGATGGAATAATACGCCGATGTGTATTTGGAGATGAAGCTAGTAAAATATTAAACCATTGTCACACAGGACCAACAGGAGGGCATTATGGGCCTCAACTAACAGCAAGAAAAGTTTATGATGCTGGATTTTATTGGCCTACAATTTACAAAGACGCACACCTTCTTTGCAAATCCTGTGATGCTTGTCAAAGGGCCGGAAAAATAAGTCAACGTGATGAAATGCCACAAAATGTCATCCAAGTATGTGAAGTATTTGACATTTGGGGTATTGACTTTATGGGTCCATTTCCAAAATCTCATAATAATCTATATATACTCGTAGCCATTGATTATGTATCTAAATGGGCGGAAGCACAAGCTCTCCCAACTAACGATGCACGAGTTGTAGTCAACTTTTTAAAACGTCTTTTTGCAAGGTTTGGAACACCGAAAGCTTTAATAAGTGATCGGGGTACTCATTTTTGTAATAATCAACTTGAGAAAGTTCTTAAAAGATATGGAGTAACTCATAAAATCTCCACCGCATATCATCCACAAACAAGTGGACAAGTTGAAAATACCAACCGAGCTTTAAAACGTATTCTAGAGAAAACCCTAGGATCAAATCCGAAGGAATGGTCCATTAAATTGGAGGATGCACTCTGGGATTTTAGAACAGCCTACAAAACACCAATTGGAACCACACCTTTTAGACTTGTTTATGGAAAAGCATGTCATCTTCCGGTAGAAATTGAACACAAAGCATTTTGGGCTTTGAAGACATGTAATCTTGATTTACATTGAAGCCGGACGTCTACGATTAAGTCAACTAAACGAATTAGAAGAATTAAGACATGAAGCATACGAAAATTCGTTAATCTATAAAGAAAGAACGAAGAAATGGCATGATAAAAGAATCAGAAGTTCAAAAGAATTTAAAGAAGGAGACAGAGTTCTTCTTTTCAATTCATGATTCAAGCTATTTCCTGGAAAATTGAAATCAAGATGGTCTGGACCATTCATAGTCAAAAGAGTTTTCCCATACGGAACGATAGAATTAATAAATTCAAATGGGATTGAATTTAAAGTTAATGGTCACAGAGTTAAACATTACATAGATAGTCCGATGGAAGTCGACAACGAAGTTAATCACAATTTCGACACCACAGCTAACTAAGTGTGGGGAGAATCAAGTCTTTAAAGGATAATATGTATTTCTGTTAGAGTTAGATTGTCTGTTTTCGTGTAGTTCTCGAAAATGGAACCCGAATGGTCTTTCCCTAGCAGACCCTAAAGAACTAGTCTTCTCCCCCCATTCGGAATTTTTATTTTTTTAGGTTTTTACAAAATGAAGACTGCCTGTGAACTAAACCATGGTCTAATGCTACACGCTTTGATCACTAAACATAATAATGACACACTACCGAGTGAAATAGTATCAGTAATCAGAGAAAGATTGGACGGAGTTAGAAAAGAATCCAGATGCGAAGATAATAAGTTACAATTTGGTAAAGGAAAATCAAAATTCGCAGCGAAAAGAAGAGCACGATACCTAGAAAGATGTCACAAATGTGGAAAATGGTCACATGGAGGTAAATGTTCAAATAATCAAACCTATTCAAACACCGAATTTGTTACTTTATGCAGAGACGGACCGTTCATATGTTTAGAAGAAAAGACACTGAATACTCGAGGTTACGCCTATGTAGCCATGGAAAACCAATTAAACCGACTATCTTATGAATGGGATAGATCATATAACTAAGAATACTATCTCACAGGTAAGTCTGTATAGTTTTTATTTTTTATTTTTAACCTTTTGATAATAAACGCTAATTTGTTCGCTATAAAGTATTAAATTGGTATTGAATAAAATTAGGTTTGGCGACCGAAATTATTGATATCATTCAAAAATTTATTACATCACTGCGAAATTTAACGTTTATTCTTAAGGTATAAATATCTTTAATCAATCAACCCAAAATATTTCAAAAATTCGTCATGAGTTAAATTAGGTCTTGGAACCGAAATTACTTTACCAAAAAGAGGGGCGCATATTTTTGATAATATTTGATTGATTAAAGTGGGATAAAAAGCCAAAAAGATTTTTAATTTTATTTTTACCATGTTTTTAAAATTAATATATAAATCTTAAATTAATATTGTAAACTTTGTAAAATCAATATATTTAAAATTGTAAATATTTGAAAAATTAATATAAGTTTGGTGTGAATTTATAATATGAATTTTTAAATTAAGTTTGGTGTGAATTTATAATATGAATTTTTAAATTAAGTTTGGTGTGAATTTATAATATGAAAAATTAATATAAGTTTGGTGTGAATTTATAATATGAATTTTTAAATTAAGTTTGGTGTGAATTTATAATATGAATTTTTAAATTAAGTTTGGTGTGAATTTTTAATTTTTAAAATATGAATTTTAATTTTATGCATTTTAAATTGTAAGTTTGGTGTGAATTTTTAATATTAATTTTGAATTTTATATTTAAGTTGTGTGAATTTAAAAACAAAAATTTACTTTATCTCATTAAGTTAAAAATATGATTTTTAAACTTCGTCGTAAGTTGAAGACTAGGGAGGGACCAAAACTCAGAAAAAAAATAAAAACGCAAAAACTGATCAGTTGAACACCCCCATACCGAAAATACTGCAAAAATAACCCTCAAAAACCCGAAAAAAAAAACCCAAAATCACAATTTTTAACCGTTAATCATTAAATCTTTTACTAAAATCATGTTGAGAAGGATGCTATCAAGGAATTACTCAAGAAAAACGGTAAATTTCTACACCTAAACACCATTTAATCTGAAAATTAGTGTTCTTGGGCAATTTTTTCCCCAATTTGATTTT
Source organism: Rutidosis leptorrhynchoides (assembly GCF_046630445.1). Taxonomy (NCBI): domain Eukaryota; kingdom Viridiplantae; phylum Streptophyta; class Magnoliopsida; order Asterales; family Asteraceae; genus Rutidosis; species Rutidosis leptorrhynchoides. The sequence continues at coordinate 208,171,583 of NC_092336.1, read as the reverse complement.
GATGCTTTTTAGTGTAATTATGCTTAAATTGTTTATGTATTATGCTTGTATAACCTAGAATGATGCTATTTAACATTATTAGAAGCCTTAAACTTCAAATTTTGAGTAATCTAGGGTGTGTGTTCTTGAGCAATTTGGGGCTTTTTGATATAAACAGGTTATGGCCGATTTTTGTCATGAATTGTTGCTAAATTAAGTAGTGTAACATGTTTAGGTAGTTAAATGATCCAAACTTTGAGCCTAAACATGATTTTGAGAATTAAAGTGGACTTTTTCAAGTCTAAAATTCATGAACTTGATTTTTGAGAGATAATGCCATTTGAAACTTGTTTAATTGCTAGTGATGATTATTTTGACATATTATTTGAGTTGAATGCTTATGAAGGCGAACATTTTCGTATATGCATATTTGAAAAAGTGTAGATTTGATGAAAATATGAAAATGAGCTTAAGTTTGATATAAATTGATCATGTCATTGTAATTATTTTGATTGACGATTTTGCTGACACTAATGCATATTTGGATGCACAAAAATTGTGTTTGATGTGTTTTGCAGACTGAAAGGGGTGAATCTTCATCCCAAGCTCGCAATGCTCCTGCTGAGAATGCGGAACAACAGGAGGTGGATAACTACTACAAGCAAGATATACCTCATCCAGTCATGACATTTTCTGATATGCACTTGGAAGATTTGCACCCGAACCTGAGATTTGACAGACTTTGGATAGATTATCCAAAATACCAAAGGGGTTTGCATACTCTTCATTCTAAAGTTGTTGAGGTACCTAGGGTCATACAATGGGGACCATTAGAAGCTGTAGAATTGGCCGGGCCAATTAGGGAATTACTTGCACAGAGGTATGGTAATTCTACTTTTAATGACTGGGTACGTTTATTCACCATGCGTAGACCTGTATATAAAGTATGATGTGAAGAATTGTTGTGTAGTATAGAATTAAATGATCGGGTAGCTAGTTTAACCGATCGATCTTTTATTAGATTTTTGTTAGGAGGTTCGATGCGCCACATGTCTTTACTAGACATGGCTCAGGCTTTACGTATATATACGCCTGAGGAGTTAGCATCTGCCGATTGTAGAGGGTTGATACTAAATGGTAGAAAGATAGATGAAAATTTTGATACACATGGTGTATGGAGTCAAATGACAAGCCATCACCGATTCAAAGGGGGAAATTACTCTTATTTGGATATAGATAGAGCTGAATTAAGAGTGATTCATAGGTTTTTAGCTAATTCGATTACACAAAGAGGTAAGAACAAGGAAAAGGTAAATGAACAGGATTTGTTTTACCATATGTGTATTCGAGACCCACAAAGCGCTGTAAGTATACCTTATTGTGTGGGTTATTATTTATCAGCTATGGTTAGGGGGATGAGACCGCATAGCATAATAGGAGGTGGTATTTTTATTACTTTGATTGTTGAATATCTCGGTGTGGATATAAGTCGGGGGGGATTATTAGTCGAAGAACCAGAACCCCGCGATACAATAAGTTTAAATGTATACCATGGTGCGAAAGTTTTGAAGAGGCGAAATAACGCCGCAGTACAATACCATGGTAGACATCCACAGGTTGAGAGAAACCAACAGCAAGGTAATGTAGGAGGGGGAAATAAAATGCAAGAAATGCAAAGGTTTATAGCTTCACAGGAGTACGAAAATGCTAGACAGAGAGCATTTGAAGATTGGCAAGTTCATCAAAACCAAATCATAGCTCATTGCCAACATATAGGTAGAAACTATATTCCTACTCCAAAATCCATATTCCATCCCTGGTCTATAGAGATGCAACCACCGTATCCTACGTATAACCCTGCCGAAACATTTTATAGCACCTATGGTTATGCATGGAACCCCTATTGGTATCAGTATCATCCCTAGTCTACTTAGTTTTATTTATTTTGTAATATGTAATATTGATACGTTTAATACTTATGTTAATATTGTAATAGTTTTTATAATTTTCTAACTTTTATTCTTAGATTTTAATAATTTTTGAATGTGGGGTAATATACCAAACTTCAAAAATATGTATATATGTTTGAAGTTTATCTTATGTACACAACAGGGTAAAACAACGCATTTTCAAAGACTGGCATTAAGTTCAGCAAAAGCAACTAATTTTGACGACAAGATGCAAAATATATGTGAAATAACAACAAGACGGAATGAACAAATGATGTGCACCATTTATCATTCAGCAAACAAACGCCAATATGTTTGGAAACTTTGGTAAAATTTAATCATTTTCACACAAATCACCCTCAATAATTTAATTTGTTACTGATTTCTTGCAAATGAGGGCATTACAAGATCTTAAGTGTGGGAAGGGGTTAAATTCTTTCGGATTTTAAAATTTTTACGTTATACACTTGGTTACCATTAGAAATACTAGTAAAGTAGTAGTTGTATTAGAATCTAGTGCTCTCTGATAATAAAGAACAGCCCTAGTCTTATATACTGACTACCCAATTCTAGTAAAATTTTTCAAAATTTTCAATTAAATGAACTCAAAATCATGTTTATACATATTTATGAACGATAAAACTTGGTTTTAACATCGAAATTATTGTTACCTCAGAAAGGACATAAATTGAGAAACAAACCAAAATGTTAAAATTCATTTAAAATGGAATAGAGGACGATAAAAAGGAAAATAAAAGCCAAGTGTGGGAAAATTTACCAAGTTATCTTAAACATATGTCACATATATCTGTAACAAATAACTGAAAATACTTTTGCTTTTGACTAAACTAAAAAGTTTTACCTGATTTACTGTAAGAAAGATGGATCTACACGATGAATCAATTCCATCATTAAAAGGAAGTAAAGTCTTCCGAAAAAGACACGCGCTTCTTGATTTAGGTCAAGAAGTTGTCGTCCAGACCAACTGTAGGTTGACGAAAAATCTAGAAAAGTCATCACTAAAATTAGTAGGAAATCCACGGACCTCAGCATTAAACAGGGTCGCCAAGTGGTCAGATTTATCCTAACCATGAGAAGGATTTATCTCGTAAAATGGGGGGGCACCATGCAAATTAGCTGGATAAGACTAATGAATCAGATCCCCAGAAAGGATAATCTCCTTAAAAGATCAAAAATCAGCTTTTAAGCCTGATATTACTCAATCCTTGAGATTGACCTTAAAGATTGAGAATTACAAACTCATGGAATTCAATGATATCTAAACTCGAGCTTGAACGAGAAAATATTTTGATCAAAATTACAAACCGATTTGTTTTCTGAAAACCCTATTTTCAATGCGTTCATTATCATTGAACGTAAAATCCTAGGAATTCACCTGGAATTCATTAGGTCACCTGAACTAAATCGGGTGTCAACCGTAAGAACGGTGGTTGCATAGCATGGTCAAAGACAGGACCTTGTGCCAGACCGAAAAATTATAAGGGTGAGCTTTACTATTGCTCCTACCAAGGATAGTAATTGCGTCCGACACGTTATAGACCATAATTAAAAGCATGTCAGGGGACATTGCCTTAACAGTTGCTTGTTCAACGCTTTTCTTTACAACCGGACGGTAGTTTACCGAAAGGTAATATACGGGACAAGTAAACTGGACGTGTTGCTTTCCAAATACAAGGTTAGCAAGTGGGTGACACAAAACCATAAGTTTTGAGCTAAAATTTTCAAATCTGAAACCCACCAAACCCACAAAAAGAATTTGCAAACACCGGTGAAGGGTTATTCCGGAAAACTTATCTAGGGTAAAAACTAGATTTAATTTTCAAAAGATCAAATGTTTTCATAAAGATCCAATTTCCTTAATGGATCTAAATTTTTATAGTCATGTGGGACTGTAAACCATATCGTTACTACCATTGTTTATACCGCCGTATAGAAATCACTGATGTACAAAGTGTGAAGAATAAAGAAGTGATTCTAGTATTTCAAGACGATATTGCCTGAGGACAAGCAACGCTTAAGTGTGGGAATATTTGATAATGCTAAAAATGAACATATATTTCATAGCATTATTCCTCAAGAAAGACAAGCTTTTAGTTGCAATTGTTCTATTTACAAGTGATATTCGTTTAAATAATAAAAGGTGAAGATAAAAGACAGATTCGACGAATTGAAGACGCAAACGACCAAAAAGCTCAAAAGTACAAAAGACAATCAAAGAGGTTCCAATTATTGATAAGAAACGTCTCAAAATTACAAGAGTACAAGATTCAAAACGCAAAGTACAAGATATTAAATTGTACGCAAGGACGTTCGAAAATCCGGAACCGGGACCTGAGTCAACTCTCAACGCTCGACGCAACGGACTAAAAATTACAAGTCAACTATGCACATAAATATAATATAATATTTAAATAATTCTTATAATTATTTATATATTATATAAATAATAAAAATCCGTCGGCAAGAAAGACTCCAAAATGGGTGAGCTGTATTTACAAACTCCGCGACTCGCGGAGTTTGAAGGCAAAAAGGGCCGCGAGTCGCGGAGCCCCAAATTCTGAAACTCCCTATAAAAGCAAACGAATTCTGATCGCAAAAAAAAAAAACAACATATATCCATCCTCTCTATATCTATACGTAAATATTTATATTTATATTTTAATTTTAATTTTAATTTTAATTTTAATCCTAATAATAAGGGTATGTTAGCGAATATTGTAAGGGTGTAAGTCGAAATTCTGTCCGTGTAACGCTACGCTATTTTTAATCATTGTAAGTTATGTTCAACCTTTTTATATTAATGTCTCGTAGCTAAGTTATTATTATGCTTATTTAATCCGAAGTAATCATGATGTTGGGCTAATTACTAAAATTGGGTAATTGGGCTTTGTACCATAATTGGGGTTTGGACAAAAGAACGACACTTGTGGAAATTAGACTATGGGCTATTAATGGGCTTTATATTTGTTTAACTAAATGATAGTTTGTTAATGTTAATATAAAGATTTACAATTGGGCGTCCCTATAAATTACCATATACACTCGATCGGACACGATGGGCGGGGTATTTATATGTACGAATAATCGTTCATTTAACCAGACACGGGAATGGATTAATAGCCACTAGAATAATTAAAACAGGGGTGAAATTATGTAAAAGGATACTTGGCATAATTGATAACAAAATATTAAAACCTTGGGTTACACTCAGTCGACATCCTGGTGTAATTATTAAACAAAGTATTAAAATCTTGTTACAGTTCGAATCCCCAATTAGTTGGAATATTTAACTTCGGGTATAAGGATAATTTGACGAGGACACTCGCACTTTATATTTATGATTGATGGACTGTTATGGACAAAAACCAGACGGACATATTAAATAATCCAGGACAAAGGACAATTAACCCATGGGCATAAAACTAAAATCAACACGTCAAACATCATGATTACGGAAGTTTAAATAAGCATAATTCTTTTATTTCATATTTAATTTCCTTTATTTTATATTTAATTGCACTTCTAATTATAGCACTTTTATTTATTGTTATTATATTTAATTGCACTTTTAATTATCGTACTTTTTAATTATCGCAAGTTTATTTTATCGCACTTTTATTATTCGCAATTTCATTATCGTTATTTACTTTACGCTTTAAATTAAGTCTTGTATTTATTTATTATTTTACATTTGGTTTTAACTGCGACTAAAGTTTTAAAATCGACAAACCGGTCATTAAACGGTAAAAAACCCCCCTTTATAATAATAATATTACTTATATATATATATATTTGTATTTTTATAAAAGTAAACTAATATAGCGTTAAGCTTTGTTTAAAGATTTTCCCTGTGGAACGAACCGGACTTACTAAAAACTACACTACTGTACGATTAGGTACACTGCCTATAAGTGTTGTAGCAAGGTTTAAGTATATCTATTCTCTAAATAAATAAATATCTTGTGTAAAATTGTATCGTATTTAATAGTATTTCCTTGTGAAATTTAATAGTATTTCGTACACCCCGCTGCATACATCAACCTATAAATACCACCCTTATTCCATCCATTTAACACTTGCTTTCATTTGTAATTCACACACACACACACTCTAATTCTCTCTAGTTCTTTCTCTCTCTAAAAGTGTAAGTATTTTGAACTTTTCTTCTTCTTCTCCTTCTCATCACCACGAATTCATCATCATCATCATCATGGGTCTATCTTTTTAGCTTTTGATCTTGATTATATCTTGTAGATTCAAACATGGATTTGAATCCTTCAAGAACATGGAAGATTCAAGCTTTGTAGCTTTGAATCTTCACCCACTTTGTAGATCTATATCTTTTAACTTTAAATCTTGTTATTTTGTTATAAAGATTCAAACTTGTATTTGTAATCTTCATGTAACTTAAAGATCCAAGCTTTATGCTTCAAGATCTTCAAGAACAATCAAGATGCAAGCTTTCTAGCTTGGATCTTCATATCTTTTGTTGGATCTAAGTTTTCTAACTTATGATCTCATTATTTTGATATAAAGATCAAAACTTGTGTTTATGGTCTTCATATAACTTAAAGATCTAAGCTTTATTCTTCAAGTTCTTCAAGAACACTAAAGGTTCAAGCTTTCTAACTTTGTGACCTTATAACTTGTGTGAAAGGGATCCAACCTCTCTAGCTTAGGGTTCCATCACTTCATTTAATTTAGATTGTGTTAATACTTGTTTGATTGAAGTAAAGGTTGTAACTTTGTTTGTAAATAGGACTTGTATTTGTGTTAAGACTAAGGATATGATGTAACCTTGGTTCATCATCCATCTAAGACTCTTAAATGAGTTATGTTCTTACTTGGTCTTAACATATTGTGTGTTGATGGTAGAATCTTGATCAAGGTGATGCTAACCCATCAACGAGTTATACACTTGAAGCTACAAGCATCAAGGATGAGAACCGTGATGAGCATCAAGCACCAAGAACCCCACTGGAGCACTTGTTTACTGTTTTTAGGGATCTGATCAGTAACTTGGGGTATTTTAAAGTTGATTTTCAGTTAGTTCGGTTCGAGTAGATGATTTTCCGTTTAGGCCTCGTCTTAATCCGAGTTACGGTTTAGGATTTATGGCCCTCCGAAAGTCACTACGCCCTTATAATGTTTTGCTGAAATTTCTGACCTACTCGCACTTAAACCGTTGCCACGGTCAAATGAAGACGAGTTAGGTTCTGAAAATTATTCAACGGTTAGAGGACTCACATACGGAGCCATAGCCACTGACTACGTGTCTTTTCCATTTACGTAGAGGTCGTAGCAGCTGATCCAAGTCAGCCTATTGTTTTGACCTCTATACTTGATTAACTTACTTAGCTTTTATGATGATTAATGATGATGATGATGATGACACTTAAACTTATTTTATGCACTATTAGAACTTATAAAGACAACCTGCTGACCTAGTAACCTTTGATTTAGGTTGACGACCTTGCGGACCGACTTACTACTTGCACACTTTCGTATCGACTTGTATTGCTTATTCACTGTGAGTTATAGCTTCCCTTTTTACTTATACTATTTTTGGGACTGAGAATACATGCGCTTTTTATGTTTTACTTATTTGACACGAGTACTTAAACTTTACATATGTGTGGGTTATATAACGGCATAAACTTTCCCCTTAGCACGGTAACGTTTAACTATTGGTTTTTGAACCGGTAGACGGGAATCTTAGATATGGATCCATAGGGTTTGATATCCCCACTAGGGCTAGTCGCGCTAGCATTTAACGGGTGTTTAATACTTCGAGGACATACGCACTCGCCAGGTGTACTTTCAGGGGGTGATATTTATATTTACGTTAAGTCTAGTTACCATGTGCCCACGGTTAAACATATACTTTTCTTACTACTTTGAAACATTGAAATCTCGTGGTCAATCTTACATTACTGTTACAACTTAAACTATAGCTCACCAACATTATTGTTGACGTTTTTAAGCATGTTTTCTCAGGTGCTTAGAGGTTTGTTGCTTTCGCTGTTTAGACTTGCTGTCTTGATGTTTAAACTTGCTGTTAAGGACCTGCTGTGCTAGAATTCCGCTGCATAATCTTAGAGATGCCTAAATCATGGAACTTTTTCTTTTGCATTCGTAGTGTATGTTATTTTCAAATAATGACTTTGTAATAACCTTTGTGTCACGTTATCTTTTGTAAACGCTATGTTTTTATGAATGCAAACTGGTTTTCAAACATCATGTAGTACTTGACCGTGTAAAGATCCTGTTGTTAACGAATCGTACACGATGGTTTTGTACGGGGCGTCACACATACATGCATTCAAGACAAACAATAATCAATCCATGTTTTCCTATAATGCTCGACATAGCACACCTACATGGAACCCACAATCTTCAATCAATTTCTCCATCACCTTTTCTTTTACATCCATTTACTAATACTACTTTTGTTGAAACTTGTATATATGCATATAATATGTTTAATGTAAGAGACAAATACACCACAACATCTTTATTTATAGTCTTATTTTCTTAAATGATCATCACAAACCACTCAAAAAACTCATCATCACTACCAAAGATCAAACCCACTTAAAATTAGTCGATACATATACATACACATACATGAATCAAACACATATATCTATGTTTTATGATTGAGGTGGGTACCACTTATAATTTTCCGTGATTTTTCTTATCTACCTACAACTCTTTATATATGCTTTTACATACATACATAGAACATATACATAAATCATATTCATGTCTTTGAAACTAGAACACCACAACCTTTATATTTTTTTTTGTTCTCTATTAACTGGCCTACTCAATCAACCCATCGACCACTCTTCAGCTCACTGTTTTGTATCGAGACCGATCATCAAACAACCACCACCTACGAACCATCTCCTTCATAAAATCAGCACTATCTATTTTCCTTTTATGTTTCCTAATCAAAGTCATCAAATAAGTCACCACTTTTCCAAGATCAAGAACACCTTCGATTGCTTGCTCGGTTGCTTGATCGTTTATTTATTCGTGATCCTCTCATCGTGCTCTACACATCTATACCAACAATTGTATGATTGGGGTATGATTTAAAAACTCTATTTTTTCAGATTTAATTATTAATCATAAGATTTATATGTTCTATTGCTCAATTGGTCGCGTTTGTACATGTAGTTAGTCGTTATATTGTCCGAATTGAAAATTAAGGTTTAATCACGAATTGTATTGCTATGCTATTGGTTTTGTGATTTTGTTTTCTGTAATTGCAAAGTGTTTAGTTGGATATCTATCGAAAAACTATTGAGTTTGCTCGCTTGAATCGCATGATTTCGTTTAGTATAGCTTAAGTTATGATCGTTTGAAGATTAGGTATGTAATTATGATATAAATCGAAAATCGCTATTTGTGTGTTTTGAATTGACTTAATAAATGATTTCTAGATGGATAGAGAATTGAAAAACACATAAAATGGACTATAATATCATAGTAATCGGATTTTTAAAAGTCATTTTATGATTACTTGAATGTTCGTGTTACAACGTGTTGACTAGTGAATTGTTCATGGACCAAACGACCATTTAACATGCTTTTTTCTAACTAAGCTTTTATATAATGAAAAGTGCATAATTAGTACTTTACATTTCATTTAGACTTCACATGATAAATGTTTATAGATGCTTGTATATTCGAACCCAAAAACGACTACATGAATGGGATCGAATATGTCTATTTTGCACAAATAATTCTCTAACATGAAGTAGAAGTTGAATTGGACTTTGTTCTTTTGATATGTTGTTAAATGTACATTGCCTAGCATATCTTGTTTACATGTATATCTCTGAATGTCTTATTTTCTATGTGTTAAATGCGCGCCGAAACCAAAGGTCCAGATTCTGTCTAAATCAGAAAGTCTGACAAGTTGGTCAAAACTGTACAAATTCGCATCATGGTTTTATTTTATCTTTTTACTGCTGATAATTTGAAATGTTAAGAACCCTCTCCAATTTGCCGTTTGTTAATTGCTATTTTCTAGATTAATTGGGAACTAAAATGATATTGATGCGCAAACAGAAACTGAACTTGAATGTTTTGCATGCTACGTGAGTTCTAGGAATCGTATGATAGCGTGCTTGGTCTTTTTAGAAAGCTTATGACATGAAATTATTATCTAAAGCTTCTCATAATTATTGGATTTGTCATTTGTGGACTATGCTTGTCCGATTGCATGACCGTTGCGAAAATGTACGATAGCTAAACTAGTAAACGTTAATTGGCTAAACGAATGTGTGAAACTCATGATTTGAACTTGGTTTAGATTTGTGACATCATTGACATGACCTACTAATGTAGTTGACTTACGTTGATCAAATTGACCAAATTTGACTTTTGTTGACTTGCTTGACTGGTTGACTTCTGTGTTGACTTCTACTATACAATGGGGTCTGAGCAATAGGACAACTGTACTGTGAGTCTGTCTTTTGAAACATAAGTGTGTAACTATATAATGGTGCATTTAGGTTCCATTACTCGGTTGTTGTAATTCGACTACTCTTTGCTTGTGAATTGTCAAGTACACTCAAGGTGAGTTTCATTTGCTCCCTTTTTAATTGCTTTTGCAATCTAAATTTTTGGGCTGAGAATACATGCACTGTACTTTGAACGTAATGGATACAAGTACATACTAAATTCTACACCGAGTTTAAACCGAAAATCCCTTAGCTTTGGTAACTAGTAACTGCCGGTTATAAGAACTGGTGGGCGCGAGTGGTTATATATGGATCCATAGGGCTTGACATCCCCGTCTGTTCCAGGTATAGAAATCCTAGCCTGAACTATAAAACAGACGTATGCTATTTGAGTTTAGTACACGTTGGATTGCGTGTATTGTACATGTTGATTGCATGTATGTTAAAACAGGGGTACTTGTAGTAACGTTAAAGTTTAGTTACCAGGGTGCTCAATTTCGTAGAACATTTTGATAAACGTTTTGGATGAAACAACTGAAATCTTGTGATCTACCTTTATATACAGATTATGCGCAACATTAAAACTATGAACTCACCAACCTTTGTGTTGACACTTTTTATCATGTTTATTCTCAGGTTCCTAGAAGTCTTCCGCTGTTTGCTTATACGTTATACAAGCTATGTGCATGGAGTCATACATGCTTTATTCGAGAAAACATTGCATTCACAAAATCATTACCATGTATCTTATTTGACTGTATTGTCAACGGATGTATTGTTAAAAACTATTATATACGATGATTGTCTATACGTAGAAATCATCAGATGTCGAAAACCTTGGATTTATATATTCATTTATGGTGTGTCTTTTCAAAAGAACGCAATGTTTACAAAACGTATCATATAGAGGTCAAAACCTCACTATGAAATCAATGAATGATGTATTCGTCCAAATGGATTTGGACGGGTCATCACAGTTGGCATCAGAGCTTGAGGTTATAGGGAACCAGAATTTGCATTAGTGTGTTTAACTGGTAATTGTTAGGATGCATTAGTGAGTCTGGACTATGACCGTATCTGTTTTTTTACCGAGTTTTGCTTACCATTTATTGTCGGAAATTACTTGCTTATCATTCCTAAGTCTAGACACGTTTTCCTGCATTTATTGCATAGATAGTATACAGACGAATTCATATTTTAACATATATGTTACTGTAAACTTTTCCTGACATTTTTCGAAAATTTCTCCGTAATTTATGGGATTTTGGTATTATATATACTGATATTCATATGTAAATTATGTGTTGAAGAATACTAATCTAAGTCCTACAATCTATTTCATATCAAAAATAAATTCCCTGGTTATACAAGATGAATCCTGTATCTAGTTCAAATTTCTTAGATTCCGACAGCTATTCCGATATGGATTTTCACTTGAGCTCCGAAAGCAGTGTAACCGGAATGGATCACCAATTAGCCATCACCTATTCTGGATGAATTAGGGATGTGTTCGTAATCTTCTTAATTATTGGAGACAAGAAGAAGGTGATCCCTTTCATCCACCACATTCCCCTCTTGGCGAAGAACCTGAAGCACTTACCGGCGAACATGTTCGTAAAACCATTTTCTCTCTCATTTTCAGAGTATCTCGTCATGATTATATACTATCTCAAATTCTAGATCTTATTCATCCACTCATCCGAACCGACAATCATCCCGGTATAATAGAAGAAGTCAACGAGCTTCGCGCTCGAGTAGTGGCTTTGGAGAATATGGTGCAAAGGTTACAAGCACCAGCAGCATCACCGACATCAACAGTACCACTATCATCAACACCAACAGTACCATTACCACCGTCAACAACATCCACATCCCATGATTCAACATCACAAGATGTTCCATGAGCATCAATGTCATACGCACCATAGATAACAAGGAGTACCAACAACAATAACCGATGAAGTATTAATTCATAACTTCATTGGAGAAACATTCTGCGGCGACTATGTAATCTCTAAAGTCTTAGAGATTATCTATTCCAGCCTTAACCATAAATCAAATAAGTGGACCGAAATGATAGAAGGAAGAGTAGAAACCCTGACAAGAATGGTGCGTGATTTACAAGTTAGACTTGTTATACAAGCACCACCGGAAGTACCACCAGCATCACCATCAGTATCACCAACACCAGTAACACCTGTAGCACCACAAGCTACACCAGCTCCATAACCATCAATGATATTGACACCACAATCATCAATGGATACATTGTATCAACGAGTTATGAAGTATTAACTCATTTCCTTTGAAGAATTTATATGTATATATATATATATATATATATATATATATATATATATATATGTGAGTTTTGAAACCACAATAGTGAATCTTTTCGTACTAAGCTATTACGTGTGAATTTTAACTGGTACGTACTACTTGATTAATTCATATCGCTAATATGCTATGATGTACATCATTCGTTAATGACTTAACTGAAATGTCCCGTTCATATTGATTATAAACGTTCCATATTAATTGATATCGTTGCAAGGTTTTGACCTCTATATGAGATGTTTTTCAAAGACTGCATTCGTTTTTAAAATAAACCATAACCTTTATTTTATCGACAAGGTTTAAAGGACACCACCTAGATTATCAGAAATGATAATCTAAAAATATTACACTTACACACTACCAATACATATTGGTTTACAATATTAATATGTTACAACAAAGTAAATTTCGAATGCAGTTTTAAACAATATTATACAAGCATGCTGACTCCAAATCTTGTCCATATATTAGCATGCAACAGCGGAAGCTCTTAATAATCACCTGAGAATAAACATGCTTTAAACGTCAACAAAAATGTTGGTGAGTTATAGGTTTAACCTATATATTTATCATATCGTAATAATAGACCACAAGATTTCATATTTCAATACACATCCCATACATAGAGATAAAAATCATTCATATGGTGAACACCTGGTAACCGACATTAACAAGATGCATATAAGAATATCCCTTATCATTCCAGGACATCCATCGGACATGATAAAACAACATCGAAGTACTAAAGCATCCGCTACCAATTAGATCTATCTTTAGGATTCGCGTCAATTAGTAGACTGGTTTACTAATTCTTAGGTTACCAAGTAAAAGGGGCATATTCGGCTTCGATCGTTCAACCATAGAAAGTAGTTTCATGTACTTGTGTCTATTTTGTAAATCATTTATAAAACTGCATGTATTCTCATCCCAAAATATTAGATTTTAAAAGTGGGACTATAACTCACTTTCACAGATTTTTACTTCGTCATGGTCGATTCACAAACCTATAACAAATATGTACATATATATCAAAGTATGTTCAAAATATATTTACAACATTTTTAACACGTTTTAATGTTTAAAGTTTATTAAGTCAGCTGTCCTCGTTAGTAACCTACAACTAGTTGTCCATAGTTAGATGTACAGAAATAAATTGATATATATTATCTTGACCCAATCCATGACCCAGTGTATATACATCTCAGGCTAGATCACAACTCAAAGAATATATATTTTTGGAATCAACCTCAACCCTGTATAGCCAACTCCAACATTACTGCATATAGAGTGTCTATGGTTGTTCCAAATAATATATATAGATGGGTCGATATGATATGTCAAAACATTTGCATACGTGTCTATGGTATCCCAAGATTACATAATATATTAGAATACATGTATAATACAATATAAGTTAGCTAGGAAATGATTTGTATAGGATTGTTACAATATTTCCCGTAGCTACAACAATCAAAAAATATCCAATCTTGTTTTACCCATAACTTCTTCGTTTTAAATCCGTTTTGAGTGAATCAAATTGATATGGTTTCATATTGAAGTCTATTTTATGAATCTAAATAGAAAAAGTATAGGTTTATAGTTGGAAATATAAGTTACAAGTCATTTTTTTAATAGGTAGTCAATTCAGTCAAAAGAACGACGTCTTGATGACCATTTTGAAAAACATACTTTCACTTTGAGTTTAATCATGATTTTTGGATATAGTTTCATGTTCATAATAAAAATCATTTTGCCAGAAGAACAACTTTTAAATCAAAGTTTATCATAGAGTTTAATTATCAAACCCAAAACAGCCCGCGGTGTTACTACGACGGCGTATATCCAGTTTTACGGTGTTTTTGGTGTTTTCAGGTTTTAAATCATTAAGTTAGCATATCATATAGATATATAACATGTGTTTAGTTGATTTTAAAAGTCAAGTTAGAAGGATTAACTTTTGTTTGCGAACAAGTTTAGAATTAACTAAACTATGTTCTAGTGATTACAAGTTTAAACCTTCGAATAAGGTAGTTTTATATATATGAATCGAATGATGTTATGAACATCATTACTACCTCAGGTTTTGTGGATAAAGCTACTGGAAATGAGAAAAATAGATCAAGCTTCAAAGGATCCTTGGATAGCTTGAAAGTTCTTGAAGCAAAATCATGACACGAAAACAAGTTCAAGTAAGATTTCCACTCGAAATAAGATTGTTATAGTTATAGAAATTGAATTAAAGTTTGAATATGAGTATTAACTTGTATTAGAAATATATCTTACTGTAAATAAGAAAGATTTCTTGAGGTTGAATGATCACTTCACAAGATTGGAAGTAAGCTAGCAAACTTGGAAGTATTCTTGATTTTATGAAACTAGAACTTATAGAATTTATGAAGAACACTTAGAACTTGAAGATAGAACTTGAGAGAGATCAATTAGATGAAGAAAATTGAAGAATGAAAGTGTTTGTAGGTGTTTTTGGTCTTTGGTATACGGATTAGATATAAAGAATGTGTAATTTTGTTTACATGTAAATAAGTCATGAATGATTACTAATATTTTTGTAATTTTATGAGATATTTCATGCTAGTTGCCAAATGATGGTTCCCACATGTGTTAGGTGACTCACATGGGCTGCTAAGAGCTGATCATTGGAGTGTATATATCAATAGTACATACATCTAAAAGCTGTGTATTGTACGAGTACGAATACGGGTGCATACGAGTAGAATTGTTGATGAAACTGAACGAGGATGTAACTGTAAGAATTTTTGTTAAGGAGAAGTACTTTGATAAGTGTCTTGAAGTGTTTCAAAAGTGTATGAATACATATTAAAACACTACATGTAAATACATTTTAACTGAGTTTTTAAGTCATCGTTATTCGTTACATGTAAATGTTGTTTTAAAACCTTTAGGTTAACGATCTTGTTAAATGTTGTTAACCCATTATTTATTATATTTAAAGAGATGTTAAATTGTTACATTATCATGATATTATGATATATAATATATCTTAGTATGATATATATAGTTAAATGTCGTTACAACGATAATCGTTACGTATATGTCTCGATTCGAAATCATTAAATTAGCAGTCTTATTTTTACATATGTAGTTCATTGTTGATACACTTAATGATATATTTACTTATCATTTAACATAATTAACCAAGTGTATCAATATCTTAATATGATTCATATGTACTTAGTAAGACGTTGTTATAACGATAATCGTTATATATATCGTTTTCGAGTTTCTTAATTCAATAGTCTCATTTTTATGTATATAACTCATTGTTAAAATACCTAATGAGATACTTACTTATCATAATATCATGTTAACTATATTTATAACCATATATATGTCATCATATAGTTTTTAGAAGTTTTAACGTTCATGAATCACCGGTCAACTTGGGTGGTCAATTGTCTATATGAAACCTATTTCAATTAATCAAGTCTTAACAAGTTTGATTGCTTAACATGTTAGAAACACTTAATCATGTAAATAACAATTTCATTTAATATATATAAACATGGAAAAGTTCGGATCACTACATTAACAATCGTTAACCTTAATCTCTGTTTCAACTCAATAAGTTCCATTCCATAATAAACCAAGTGTATTATTCAAATACATGTTTAATTGTAAACTTTCATTTTCGATGTACTCGAAACTTTCTAGAAAACATCATTCGTACCTTGCGAAATTTACAAGAATTTCACGAGCACCAACATCCTTCACCAAGGAATATCAATATCAATAAATAATGAAGTATTGATTACATTAGTGAAATACTCCGCGAAGATTATGTAATCTCTAATGGTTTAGAGATTATTCATTTCTAATTCTATCCGAAAATCAAATAAGCTTAATATGATATTAACTAATTAAATCTGTATTACATCTGAAGAAAATATACATACGTATATTTTCATAAAGACTGTAATGAAAATTCTTTTATACAAAATATTACTTGTGAAACTTTTAACGGGTAGGTAATATCCGGGAGATATATAAAGTCACAATTAATATGTTCGATTTTGATTCAGCAAATCATCAACTATACTCACTACATTCACAACGATATACATTCTTTCATAGAAATCAAAACAACCATTCTCACCCAAATTTGATTACATATTCTGATTTTGACAAATCAGAATCCAAGTTAAGATTTAACAGAAGATATCACTCTTAGATTCCTACATCTTTCAAAGCTATACTTTGATTTCAGAATTGTGCTACGCCATCACTTCTATTCATAAAACCCAGAAAAATATTTGTAACATTCAAAATTCTAAAACATTATATGTATCTTGACAATTACAATCTTCATTCAAACCCTTCAAACTCTTGATAATAAAGAGTGGTGTATTGAAAAACTCAGATTTGGAACTGAAAAACGGATTGAGCAAACTATGAAGGAGACTGTTGACAAATCACAAAGACTAAATCTACCTTCAAAGAATCCAAATGATTCAGTATCTGCTGAAGTCTTTAGTAAATACTTTTCTCCTGACTCTAAACCTTTACGGACAAATCTTCTTCATCATCCTTTGATATTAGAAATTCTAAGATATCATCGTATCTTTCATTATAAATATCCTCAACATTTCTGGAGATATCTTTATAACTATTCTTATCTGAAATCATTTATCTCTTCGCTCTATCTGTGTTATATCATAAAGGAAACTGTTTTAGTTTCTAAATTCTGAAAAATTCGAATTTAAAATATGAATGTTTTTGAAGTAGTGTTGGGAATTGAAGCATGAGTTGGTATAATATAATGACACTTGATCAACGTGATTATATTACAGTAAGTCATGCTGAGTTTCTAATGGAACGTGATAAAGGTTCACAGATAATACCTCATCATGAACCATGTTACATAACTCTTTCATTCTATTTAACCTCTAAACATATCAAGAAAATATTTTTTTTGATGATTCAGTTTTTTTCCTGATATTCAGGTAATTTGACAAATCAAATCGTGCTATTACCTTTCCTTTCTGCTTTGTATATTATGATCATTCGAAACTCCATACCTACGAATTCTGGACCATTATTTGCTTGACTTAAAGTCGAGAAGAGAAAACAATAGCACAAAGCTTCGAGATATAGGAGTATAAATCACAGCAAACAGAAGGAATCATTAACCATAGATGTCAATAATTATGGAAAGACAAATGCAAGGAATGATTATGAAAACCACTACCCCAAGAGCGAAATAGAAGTAAACAGATTCCTCTAGTGGGAGTTGGAATAGAAGGATGATTGTGGTAATAGTCAGAATGAGATCAAGGATCAGAACTAGATGAAGCATTTTCTCAATCTTTTTAAAAGTATGAAATGAGAAAGAAGATGTAGGAGTGATGAAAATAATGGAATGAAAGAGGTTGATTTATAGCAAAATAATGGACATAGCAATCGAGGTAGATTACGCATTGAATCAGAGAAAATCCTAATTTCCTTAATTACCGAAGAATCAAATCTTATTTAGATTTCGAAGATTTTCTTTAATTTCCTTGAATTTTGGAAATCAACCGTGATTACGTCACCGGTTAAGACGAATCTGCATTTACTCATCTCAATCTTTTGTGATAGCTTCATTCGTACTCTTCGCATGATTGAATTGTTTTATCTATATTACTCAATGGTGATAAAACTCTATTTATCCACTCATATTCGTCATAAAAACATTTTTATTGTTAGCCATGACTGAAATGTCCCGTTCTTATTGATTAAAAACGTTCCATATTAATTGATTTCGTTGCGAGGTTTTGACCTCTATATGAGACGTTTTTCAAAGACTGCATTCATTTTAAAACAAACCATAACCTTTATTTCATCAATAAAGGTTTAAAAAGCTTTAAGTAGATTATCAAATAATGATAATCTAAAATATCCTGTTTACACACGACCATTACATAATGGTTTACAATACAAATATGTTACAACAAAATAAGTTTCTTGAATGCAGTTTTTACACAATATCATACAAGCATGGACTCCAAATCTCGTCCTTATTTAAGTATGCGATAGCGGAAGCTCTTAATAATCACCTGAGAATAAACATGCTTAAAACGTCAACAAAAATATTGGTTAGTTATAGGTTTAACCTATATATATCAAATCATAATAATAGACCACAAGATTTCATATTTCAATACACATTCCATACATAGAGATAAAAATCATTCATATGGTGAACACCTGGTAACCGACATTAACAAGATGCATATATAAGAATATCCCCATCATTCCGGGACACCCTTCGGATATGATATAAATTTCGAAGTACTAAAGCATCTGGTACTTTGGATGGGGTTTGTTAGGCCCAATAGATCTATCTTTAGGATTCGCGTCAATTAGGGTGTCTGTTCCCTAATTCTTAGATTACCAGACTTAATAAAAAGGGGCATATTCGATTTCGATAATTCAACCATAGAATGTAGTTTCACGTACTTGTGTCTATTTTGTAAATCATTTATAAAACCTGCATGTATTCTCATCCCAAAAATATTAGATTTTAAAAGTGGGACTATAACTCACTTTCACAGATTTTTACTTCGTCGGGAAGTAAGACTTGGCCACTGGTTGATTCACGAACCTATAACAATATATACATATATATCAAAGTATGTTTAAAATATATTTACAACACTTTTAATATATTTTGATGTTTTAAGTTTATTAAGTCAGCTGTCCTCGTTAGTAACCTACAACTAGTTGTCCACAGTTAGATGTACAGAAATAAATCGATAAATATTATCTTGAATCAATCCACGACCCAGTGTATACATATCTCAGTATTGATCACAACTCAAACTATATATATTTTGGAATCAACCTCAACCCTGTATAGCTAACTCCAACATTCACATATAGAGTGTCTATGGTTGTTCCGAAATATATATAGATGTGTCGACATGATAGGTCGAAACATTGTATACGTGTCTATGGTATCTCAAGATTACATAATATACAATACAAGTTGATTAAGTTATGGTTGGAATAGATTTGTTACCAATTTTCACGTAGCTAAAATGAGAAAAATTATCCAATCTTGTTTTACCCATAACTTCTTCATTTTAAATCCGTTTTGAGTGAATCAAATTGCTATGGTTTCATATTGAACTCTATTTTATGAATCTAAACAGAAAAGTACAGTTTTATAGTCGGAAAAATAAGTTACAAGTCATTTTTGTAAAGGTAGTCATTTCAGTCGAAAGAACGACGTCTAGATGACCATTTTAGAAAACATACTTCCACTTTGAGTTTAATCATAATTTTTGGATATAGTTTCATGTTCATAATAAAAATCATTTTCTCAGAATAACAACTTTAAAATCAAAGTTTATCATAGTTTTTAATTAACTAACCCAAAACAGCCCGCGGTGTTACTACGACGGCGTAAATCCGGTTTTACGGTGTTTTTCGTGTTTCCAGGTTTTAAATCATTAAGTTAGCATATCATATAGATATAGAACATGTGTTTAGTTGATTTTAAAAGTCAAGTTAGAAGGATTAACTTTTGTTTGCGAACAAGTTTAGAATTAACTAAACTATGTTCTAGTGATTACAAGTTTAAACCTTCGAATAAGATAGCTTTATATGTATGAATCGAATGATGTTATGAACATCATTACTACCTTAAGTTCCTTGGATAAACCTACTAAAAAAGACAAAAATGGATCTAGCTTCAACGGATCCTTGGATGGCTCGAAGTTCTTGAAGCAGAATCATGACACGAAAACAAGTTCAAGTAAGATCATCACTTGAAATAAGATTGTTATAGTTATAGAAATTGAACCAAAGTTTGAATATGATTATTACCTTGTATTAGAATGATAACCTACTGTAAGAAACAAAGATTTCTTGAGGTTGGATGATCACCTTACAAGATTGGAAGTGAGCTAGCAAACTTGAAAGTATTCTTGATTTTATGAAACTAGAACTTTTGGAATTTATGAAGAACACTTAGAACTTGAAGATAGAACTTGAGAGAGATCAATTAGATGAAGAAAATTGAAGAATGAAAGTGTTTGTAGGTGTTTTTGGTCGTTGGTGTATGGATTAGATATAAAGGATATGTAATTTTGCTTTCATGTAAATAAGTCATGAATGATTACTCATATTTTTTGTAATTTTATGAGATATTTCATGCTAGTTTCCAAATGATGGTTCCCACATGTGTTAGGTGACTCACATGGGCTGCTAAGAGCTGATCATTGGAGTGTATATACCAATAGTACATACATCTAAAAGCTGTGTATTGTACGAGTACGAATACGGGTGCATACGAGTAGAATTGTTGATGAAACTGAACGAGGATGTAATTGTAAGCATTTTTGTTAAGTAGAAGTATTTTGATAAGTGTATTGAAGTCTTTCAAAAGTGTATAAATACATATTAAAACACTACATGTATATACATTTTAACTGAGTCGTTAAGTCATCGTTAGTCGTTACATGTAAATGTTGTTTTGAAACCTTTAGGTTAACGATCTTGTTGAATGTTGTTAACCCATTGTTTATTATAACAAATGAGATGTTAAATTATTATATTATCATGATATTATGATATATAATATATCTTAGTATGATGTATATACAGTTAAATGTCGTTACAACGATAATCGTTACATATATGTCTCGTTTCGAAATCATTAAGTTAGTAGTATTATTTTTACATATGTATTTCATTGTTAATACACTTAATAATATATTTACTTATCATTTAACATAATTAACCAAGTGTATCAATATCTTAATATGATTCATATGTACCTAGTAAGACGTTGTTATAACGATAATCGTTATATATATCGTTTTCGAGTTTCTTAAATTAATAGTCTCATTTTTATGTATATAACTCATTGTTAAAATACCTAATGAGATACATACTTATAATAAAAACATGTTAACTATATCTATAACCATATATATGTCATTGTATAGTTTTTACAAGTTTTAGCGTTCGTGAATCACCGGTCAACTTGGGTGGTCAATTGTCTATATGAAACATATTTCAATTAATCAAGTCTTAACAAGTTTGATTGCTTAACATGTTGGAAACATTTAATCATGTAAATATCAATCTCAATTAATATATATAAACATGGAAAAGTTCGGGTCACTACAGTACCTACCCGTTAAATAAATTTCGTCCCGAAATTTTAAGCTGTTGAAGGTGTTGACGAATCTTCTGGAAATAGATGCGGGTATTTCTTCTTCATCTGATCTTCACGCTCCCAGGTGAACTCGGGTCCTCTACGAGCATTCCATCGAACCTTAACAATTGGTATCTTGTTTTGCTTAAGTCTTTTAACCTCACGATCCATTATTTCGATGGGTTCTTCGATGAATTGAAGTTTTTCGTTGATTTGGATTTCATCTAACGGAATAGTGAGATCTTCTTTAGCAAAACATTTCTTCAAATTTGAGACGTGGAAAGTGTTATGTACAGCCGTGAGTTGTTGAGGTAACTCAAGTCGGTAAGCTACTGGTCCGACACGATCAATAATCTTGAATGGTCCAATATACCTTGGATTTAATTTCCCTCGTTTACCAAATCGAACAACGCCTTTCCAAGGTTCAACTTTAAGCATGACCATCTCTCCAATTTCAAATTCTATATCTTTTCTTTTAATGTCAGCGTAGCTCTTTTGTCGACTTTGGGCGGTTTTCAACCGTTGTTGAATTTGGATGATCTTCTCGGTAGTTTCTTGTATAATCTCTGGACCTGTAATCTGTCTATCCCCCACTTCACTCCAACAAATAGGAGACCTGCACTTTCTAAAATAAAGTGCTTCAAACGGCGCCATCTCAATGCTTGAATGGTAGCTGTTGTTGTAGGAAAATTCTGCTAACGGTAGATGTCGATCCCAACTGTTTCCGAAATCAATAACACATGCTCGTAGCATGTCTTCAAGCGTTTGTATCGTCCTTTCGCTCTGCCCATTAGTTTGTGGATGATAGGCAGTACTCATGTCTAGACGAGTTCCTAATGCTTGCTGTAATGTCTACCAGAATCTTGAAATAAATCTACCATCCCTATCAGAGATAATAGAGAATGGTATTCCATGTCTGGAGACGACTTCCTTCAAATACAGTCGTGCTAACTTCTCCATTTTGTCATCTTCTCTTATTGGCAGGAAGTGTGCTGATTTGGTGAGACGATCAACTATTACCCAAATAGTATCAAAACCACTTGCAGTCCTTGGCAATTTAGTGATGAAATCCATGGTAATGTTTTCCCATTTCCATTCCGGGATTTCGGGTTGTTGAAGTAGACCTGATGGTTTCTGATGCTCAGCTTTGACCTTAGAACACGTCAAACATTCTCCTACGTATTTTGCAACATCGGCTTTCATACCCGGCCACCAAAAATGTTTCTTGAGATCCTTGTACATCTTCCCCGTTCCAGGATGTATTGAGTATCTGGTTTTATGAGCTTCTCTAAGTACCATTTCTCTCATATCTCCAAATTTTGGTACCCAAATCCTTTCAGCCCTATACCGGGTTCCGTCTTCCCGAATATTAAGATGCTTCTCCGATCCTTTGGGTATTTCATCCTTTAAATTTCCCTCTTTTAAAACTCCTTGTTGCACCTCCTTTATTTGAGTAGTAAGGTTATTATGAATCATTATATTCATAGATTTTACTCGAATGGGTTCTCTGTCCTTCCTGCTCAAGGCATCGGCTACCACATTTGCCTTCCCCGGGTGGTAACGAATCTCAAAGTCGTAATCATTCAATAATTCAATCCACCTACGCTGCCTCATATTCAGTTGTTTCTGATTAAATATGTGTTGAAGACTTTTGTGGTCGGTATATATAATACTTTTGACCCCATATAAGTAGTGCCTCCAAGTCTTTAATACAAAAACAACCGCGCCTAATTCCAAATCATGCGTCGTATAATTTTGTTCGTGAATCTTCAATTGTCTAGACGCATAAGCAATCACCTTCGTTCGTTGCATTAATACACAACCGAGACCTTGCTTTGATTCATCACAATAAATCACAAAATCATCATTCCCTTCAGGCAATGACAATATAGGTGCCGTAGTTAGCTTTTTCTTTAATAACTGAAACGCTTTCTCTTGTTCATCATTCCATTCAAATTTCTTCCCTTTATGCGTTAATGCAGTCAAGGGTTTTGCTATTCTGGAAAAGTCTTGGATGAACCTTCTGTAGTAACCAGCTAGTCCTAAAAACTGGCGTATGTGTTTCGGAGTTTTCGGGATTTCCCACTTTTCAACAGTTTCTATCTTTGCCGGATCCACCTTAATACCTTCTTTGTTCACTATGTGACCGAGGAATTGAACTTCTTCCAACCAAAATGCACACTTTGAAAACTTAGCGTACAATTCTTCCTTCCTCAATACTTCTAACACCTTTCTCAAATGTTCACCGTGTTCTTGGTCATTCTTTGAGTAAATAAGTATGTCATCAATGAAAACAATGACAAACTTGTCAAGGTATGGTCCACACACTCGGTTCATAAGGTCCATGAACACAGCTGGTGCATTAGTTAAACCAAACGGCATGACCATAAACTCGTAATGACCGTAACGTGTTCTGAAAGCAGTCTTTGGAATATCATCTTCTTTCACCCGCATTTGATGATACCCGGAACGTAAGTCAATCTTTGAATAAACAGACGAGCCTTGTAGTTGATCAAATAAGTTATCGATTCTCGGTAGTGGGTAGCGGTTCTTGATGGTAAGTTTGTTCAACTCTCGGTAGTCGATACACAACCTGAATGTACCATCTTTCTTCTTGACAAACAAAACAGGAGCTCCCCACGGTGATGTGCTTGGTCGAATGAAACCACGCTCTAAAAGTTCTTGTAATTGGCTTTCTAGTTCTTTCATCTCGCTGGGTGTGAGTCTGTAAGGAGCACGAGCTATTGGTGCAGCTCCTGGTACAAGATCTATTTGAAATTCAACGGATCGATGTGGGGGTAATCCCGGTAATTCTTTCGGAAATACATCAGGAAATTCTTTTGCGACGGGAACATCATTGATGCTCTTTTCTTCAGTTTGTACTTTCTCGACGTGTGCTAGAACAGCATAGCAACCTTTTCTTATTAGTTTTTGTGCCTTCAAATTACTAATAAGATGTAGCTTCGTGTTGCCCTTTTCTCCGTACACCATTAAGGGTTTTCCTTTTTCTCGTATAATGCGAATTGCATTTTTGTAACAAACGATCTCCGCTTTCACTTCTTTCAACCAGTCCATACCGATTATCACATCAAAACTCCCTAACTCTACTGGTATCAAATCAATCTTAAATGTTTCGCTAACCAGTTTAATTTCTCGATTCCGACATATATTATCTGCTGAAATTAATTTACCATTTGCTAATTCGAGTAAAAATTTACTATCCAAAGGCGTCAATGGACAACTTAATTTAGCACAAAAATCTCTATTCATATAGCTTCTATCCGTACCCGAATCAAATAAAACGTAAGCAGATTTATTGTCAATAAGAAACGTACCCGTAACAAGCTCCGGGTCTTCCTGTGCCTCTGCCGCATTAATATTGAAAACTCTTCCACGGCCTTGTCCATTCGTGTTCTCCTGGTTCGGGCAATTTCTAATAATGTGGCCCGGTTTTCCACATTTATAACAAACTACATTGGCATAACTTGCTCCGACACTACTTGCTCCGCCATTACTCGTTCTGACACCATTTGTTCCTTTCGTTCTATTAACCCCTGGTCCGTAGACCTCACACTTCGCCGCGCTATGACCATTTCTTTTACACTTGTTGCAAAATTTGGTGCAGAACCCCGAGTGATTCTTTTCACACCTTTGGCATAGCTGCTTCTGATTGTTGTTGTTGTTGCGGTTATTATTGTTGTTGGGATGATTGTTGTAGTTGCTGCTGCTGTTGTTGTTGTTGTTGTTGTTGTTGTTGTTGGGCCGTTTGTTGTAGTTGCGATTGATGTTGCGATTGTTGGGATAATTGTTGCGATTATTGTTGTAATTGCTGTTGTTGTTGTATTGGTGATTCTTATCACTGTTTTCCTCCCACTTTCTTTTGACTTGCTTCACATTGGCCTCTTCAGCAGTCTGTTCTTTAATTCTTTCTTCAATTTGGTTCACGAGTTTGTGAGCCATTCTACATGCCTGTTGTATGGAGGCGGGCTCGTGTGAACTTATATCTTCTTGGATTCTTTCCGGTAATCCTTTCACAAACGCGTCGATCTTCTCTTCCTCATCTTCGAATGCTCCCGGACACAATAGGCACAATTCTGTGAATCGTCTTTCGTACGTGGTAATATCAAATCCTTGGGTTCGTATCCCTCTAAGTTCTGTCTTGAGCTTATTGACCTCGGTTCTGGGACGGTACTTCTCGTTCATCAAGTGCTTGAATGCTGACCACGGTAGTGCGTACGCATCGTCTTGTCCCACTTGCTCTAGATAGGTATTCCACCATGTTAACGCAGAACCTATGAAGGTATGCGTAGCGTACTTCACTTTGTCCTCTTCAGTACACTTACTTATGGCAAACACCGATTCGACCTTCTCGGTCCACCGTTTCAATCCGATCGGTCCTTCGGTTCCATCAAATTCCAAAGGTTTGCAGGCAGTGAATTCTTTGTAGGTGCATCCTACACGATTTCCTGTACTGCCAGATCCAAGGTTATTGTTGGTATGTAGCGCAGCCTGTACTGCGGCTATGTTTGAAGCTAGAAAAGTACAGAATTCCTCTTCATTCATATTCACGGTGTGTCGAGTAGTCGGTGCCATTTCCTTCAAAATAGTCAAATTGAACAAGTTAATCATACAGAATATTAAGAGTAGTTAATAGTATTTCGTAGCATAATATGAACTCATTTATAAAAGCTTTTTCTTCATATTAGCGTTTTATAAGTTTAAATTCGGGTAGTACCTACCCGTTAAGTTCATACTTAGTAGCTAATATACAATTCAACTACTACAATTCTATATGAAAAACTGATTATAATAATATTTCGCGTTCAAACTTTTATACAATATTTTACAAACTTACAATACCGCTTATTTTACATAAAGCATGAAATATAGCACACAATAACTTTGATACAAGATAGTTGTGAAGATAATTCTAGCTAGTACACAAGTCGTTCAGCAAAGGCAATAAAGACACTTAATTCATACGTCCAGAAACAAGTCATGCATTCTGGTTTTACTAGGATTACTTCCCATCCTTGGTCTTGTGGAACATAACCGTTATGGCCGTTGATAAGACAGCGTGTTGTAACGTCGTCAAAAGGACGAGGGTTACGTAATGTCCAACAGTCCCGTAACAATCTAAAAACCTCATTTCTTACCCCAATTACCGACTCCGTCACTTGTGGAAACGTTTTGTTTAATAGTTGTAGCCCGATGTTCTTGTTCTCACTTTGGTGAGAAGCGAACATTACTAATCCGTAAGCATAACATGCTTCTTTATGTTGCATGTTAGCAGCTTTTTCTAAATCACGAAGTCCAATATTCGGATATATTGAGTCAAAATAATTTCTTAACCCGTTGCGTAAAATAGCATTTGGGTTCCCCGCAATATATGCGTCAAAGTAAACACATCGTAACTTATGGGTTTCCCAATGTGATATCCCCCATCTTTCAAATGAAAGTCTCTTATAAACCAAGACATTCTTGGAACGTTCTTCGAATGTCTTACAAACTGATCTCGCCTTAAATAGTTGTACCGAGGAATTCTGACCAACTCTAGACAAGATTTCATCAATCATGTCTCCGGGTAGGTCTCTTAAAATATTGGGTTGTCTATCCATTTTGTGTTTTTAAACTGTAAAATAGACAAGAGTTAGATTCATAAAAAAAATACTTATTAATACAAGCAATTTTTACATATATCATAAAGCATAAGCACACTATATTACATATATTACACCACACGAATACAACTATCTTATTCCGACTCGCTTGTTTCTTCTTCTTCGGTGTTGGTTCGTTTTGCCAAGTTTCTAGGGATATATGATGTTCCCCTAATACGAGCCGTCGTTGTCCACATTGGTTTAGAAAAACCTGGTGGTTTAGAGGTTCCCGGGTCATTGTTACAACTTAAGGACTTCGGGGGTTGATGATACATATAAAGTTCATCAGGGTTGGAATTAGATTTCTCTATTTTTATGCCCTTTCCCTTATTATTTTCTTTTGCCTTTTTAAATTCAGTTGGGGTAATTTCTATAACATCATCGGAATTCTCGTCGGAATCCAATTCATCGGAGAATTGGTAATCCTCCCAATATTTTGCTTCCTTGGCGGAAACACCATTAACCATAATTAACCTTGGTCGGTTGGTTGAGGATTCTCTTTTACTTAACCGTTTTATTATTTCCCCCACCGGTTCTATTTCTTCTTCCGGTTCCGATTCTTCATCCGGTTCCGATTCTTCTTCCGGTTCCGACTCTTCTTCCGGTTCCTCTTCGGGAACTTGTGAATCAGTCCACGAATCATTCCAATTTACATTTGACTCTTCATTATTATTAGGTGAGTCAATGGGACTTGTTCTAGAGGTAGACATCTATCACATAATATCAAACACGTTAAGAGATTAATATATCACATAATATTCATATGTTAAAAATATATAGTTTCCAACAAAAATGTTAAGCAATCATTTTTAAAGAAAACACGGTCGAAGTCCAGACTCACTAATGCATCCTAACAAACTCGATAAGACACACTAATGCAAATTTTCTGGTTCTCTAAGACCAACGCTCTGATACCAACTGAAATGTCCCGTTCTTATTGATTAAAAACGTTCCATATTAATTGATTTCGTTGCGAGGTTTTGACCTCTATATGAGACGTTTTTCAAAGACTGCATTCATTTTAAAACAAACCATAACCTTTATTTCATCAATAAAGGTTTAAAAAGCTTTAAGTAGATTATCAAATAATGATAATCTAAAATATCCTGTTTACACACGACCATTACATAATGGTTTACAATACAAATATGTTACAACAAAATAAGTTTCTTGAATGCAGTTTTTACACAATATCATACAAGCATGGACTCCAAATCTCGTCCTTATTTAAGTATGCGATAGCGGAAGCTCTTAATAATCACCTGAGAATAAACATGCTTAAAACGTCAACAAAAATGTTGGTGAGTTATAGGTTTAACCTATATATATCAAATCATAATAATAGACCACAAGATTTCATATTTCAATACACATCCCATACATAGAGATAAAAATCATTCATATGGTGAACACCTGGTAACCGACATTAACAAGATGCATATATAAGAATATCCCCATCATTCCGGGACACCCTTCGGATATGATATAAATTTTGAAGTACTAAAGCATCCGGTACTTTGGATGGGGTTTGTTAGGCCCAATAAATCTATCTTTAGGATTCGCGTCAATTAGGGTGTCTGTTCCCTAATTCTTAGATTACCAGACTTAATAAAAAGGGGCATATTCGATTTCGATAATTCAACCATAGAATGTAGTTTCACGTACTTGTGTCTATTTTGTAAATCATTTATAAAACCTGCATGTATTCTCATCCCAAAAATATTAGATTTTAAAAGTGGGACTATAACTCACTTTCACAGATTTTTACTTCGTCGGGAAGTAAGACTTGGCCACTGGTTGATTCACGAACCTATAACAATATATACATATATATCAAAGTATGTTCAAAATATATTTACAACACTTTTAATATATTTTGATGTTTTAAGTTTATTAAGTCAGCTGTCCTCGTTAGTAACCTACAACTAGTTGTCCACAGTTAGATGTACAAAAATAAATCGATAAATATTATCTTGAATCAATCCACGACCCAGTGTATACATATCTCAGTATTGATCACAACTCAAACTATATATATTTTGGAATCAACCTCAACCCTGTATAGCTAACTCCAACATTCACATATAGAGTGTCTATGGTTGTTCCGAAATATATGTAGATGTGTCGACATGATAGGTCGAAACATTGTATACGTGTCTATGGTATCTCAAGATTACATAATATACAATACAAGTTGATTAAGTTATGGTTGGAATAGATTTGTTACCAATTTTCACGTAGCTAAAATGAGAAAAATTATCCAATCTTGTTTTACCCATAACTTCTTCATTTTAAATCCGTTTTGAGTGAATCAAATTGCTATGGTTTCATATTGAACTCTATTTTATGAATCTAAACAGAAAAGTATATTTTTATAGTCGGAAAAATAAGTTACAAGTCGTTTTTGTAAAGGTAGTCATTTCAGTCGAAAGAACGACGTCTAGATGACCATTTTAGAAAACATACTTCCACTTTGAGTTTAATCATAATTTTTGGATATAGTTTCATGTTCATAATAAAAATCATTTTCTCAGAATAACAACTTTAAAATCAAAGTTTATCATAGTTTTTAATTAACTAACCCAAAACAGCCCGCGGTGTTACTACGACGGCGTAAATCCGGTTTTACGGTGTTTTTCGTGTTTCCAGGTTTTAAATCATTAAGTTAGCATATCATATAGATATAGAACATGTGTTTAGTTGATTTTAAAAGTCAAGTTAGAAGGATTAACTTTTGTTTGCGAACAAGTTTAGAATTAACTAAACTATGTTCTAGTGATTACAAGTTTAAACCTTCGAATAAGATAGCTTTATATGTATGAATCGAATGATGTTATGAACATCATTACTACCTTAAGTTCCTTGGATAAACCTACTGGAAAAGAGAAAAATGGATCTAGCTTCAACGGATCCTTGGATGGCTCGAAGTTCTTGAAGCAGAATCATGACACGAAAACAAGTTCAAGTAAGATCATCACTTGAAATAAGATTGTTATAGTTATAGAAATTGAACCAAAGTTTGAATATGATTATTACCTTGTATTAGAATGATAACCTACTGTAAGAAACAAATATTTCTTGAGGTTGGATGATCACCTTACAAGATTGGAAGTGAGCTAGCAAACTTGAAAGTATTCTTGATTTTATGAAACTAGAACTTTTGGAATTTATGAAGAACACTTAGAACTTGAAGATAGAACTTGAGAGAGATCAATTAGATGAAGAAAATTGAAGAATGAAAGTGTTTGTAGGTGTTTTTGGTCGTTGGTGTATGGATTAGATATAAAGGATATGTAATTTTGTTTTCATGTAAATAAGTCATGAATGATTACTCATATTTTTTGTAATTTTATGAGATATTTCATGCTAGTTGCCAAATGATGGTTCCCACATGTGTTAGGTGACTCACATGGGCTGCTAAGAGCTGATCATTGGAGTGTATATACCAATAGTACATACATCTAAAAGCTGTGTATTGTACGAGTACGAATACGGGTGCATACGAGTAGAATTGTTGATGAAACTGAACGAGGATGTAATTGTAAGCATTTTTGTTAAGTAGAAGTATTTTGATAAGTGTATTGAAGTCTTTCAAAAGTGTATAAATACATATTAAAACACTACATGTATATACATTTTAACTGAGTCGTTAAGTCATCGTTAGTCGTTACATGTAAATGTTGTTTTGAAACCTTTAGGTTAACGATCTTGTTGAATGTTGTTAACCCATTGTTTATTATAACAAATGAGATGTTAAATTATTATATTATCATGATATTATGATATATAATATATCTTAGTATGATGTATATACAGTTAAATGTCGTTACAACGATAATCGTTACATATATGTCTCGTTTCGAAATCATTAAGTTAGTAGTCTTATTTTTACATATGTATTTCATTGTTAATACACTTAATAATATATTTACTTATCATTTAACATAATTAACCAAGTGTATCAATATCTTAATATGATTCATATGTACCTAGTAAGACGTTGTTATAACGATAATCGTTATATATATCGTTTTCGAGTTTCTTAAATTAATAGTCTCATTTTTATGTATATAACTCATTGTTAAAATACCTAATGAGATACATACTTATAATAAAAACATGTTAACTATATCTATAACCATATATATGTCATTCTATAGTTTTTACAAGTTTTAGCGTTCGTGAATCACCGGTCAACTTGGGTGGTCAATTGTCTATATGAAACATATTTCAATTAATCAAGTCTTAACAAGTTTGATTGCTTAACATGTTGGAAACATTTAATCATGTAAATATCAATCTCAATTAATATATATAAACATGGAAAAGTTCGGGTCACTACAATGACGACCTCACTCAAATTTCGGGACGAAATTTCTTTAACGGGTAGGTAATGTAATAGCCCGACTTTTTCCGTTAAATACTTAAAAACATTTTATTAAATTCAATGATTTTTCTACGCCAATTTTTTTTTATTTTTAAGAACAAACTACTTTTGATATGTGTTAATTTATCACTAGAAAATTTTGAAGATTAGTAATAATAAAGTTAATAATTACAACTGATAACTTCTGAAAGATATAAAAATATGAGATTTTTCTCGAAGACTTTTAATTGTAATTAATTAACAACGAAGCACGAAGTAATACCATAATTTAACCGTTGGTAACAACTATCGATTAATTGATTCCGCACGTCTCTTTTTGTTACCTTTATATTATTATTATTATTATTATTATTATTATTATTATTATTATTATTATTATTATTATTATTATTATTATTATTATTATTATTATTATTATTATTATTATTATTATTATTATTATTATTATTATATTTATATATATAATGACACATACATGCATCATTCATATAAACTTGTACTCGCCCTTTTGTTTTTATTTGACCGACACCATACACCACTAACTTGCCATCAACTTTATTTATTTATTTATTTTTCTTATCATGCATGTGAGAATATGAAATATGTATATAATACTCTCTTTCGTTCAATTACTTATTTGTGGGTCAATGAGCAACATCATACACACACACACCCCCATATATATATATATATATATATATATATATATATATATATATATATATATATATATATATATATATATATATATATATATATATATATATATATATATATATATATATATATATATATATACACACCCCCACTTGTTTCTAATACTTTTTTTTCCTAGTGCTAACTGATTCGAAAACTCATCAGCCATTACTATTACTACTTTATTTTTTACTAAATCAAAGAACCCCACAAATCATTCATCTATCACATTTTTGTTTGTTTCTTTTTAACTCCTAGATTTATAGAATATTTTTAATTATTAATATTTATATAGGATACACATATGCATACATGCATTCAAGACAAATAATAATCAATCCATGTTTTCCTATAATGCTCGACATAGCACACATACTTGGAATCCACAATCTTCAATCAATTTCTCCATCACCGTTTCTTTTACATCCATTTACTAGTACTACTTTTGTGGAAACTTGTATATATGCATATAATATGTTTAATGTAAGAGACAAATACACCACAACATCTTTATTTATAGTCTTATTTTCTTAAATGATCACCACAAACCACTCAAACAACTCATCATCACTACCAAAGATCAAACCCACTTAAAATTAGTCGATACATATACATACACATACATGAATCAAACACATATATCTATGTTTTATGATTGAGGTGGGTACCACTTATAATTTTCTGTGATTTTTCTTATCTACCTACAACTCTTTATATATCCTTTTACATACATACATAGAACATATACATAAATCATATTCATCTCTTTGAAACTAGAACACCACAACCTTTATGTTTCTTTTTTGTTCTCTATTAACTGGCCTTCTCAATCAACCCATCGACCACTCTTTAGCTCACTGTTTTGTATTGAGACCGATCATCAAACAACCACCACCTATGAACCATCTCCTTCATAAAATCAGCACTATCTATTTTCCTTTTCTGTTTCCTAATCAAAGTCATCAAACAAGTCACCATTTTTCCAAGATCAAGAACACCTTCGATTTCTTGCTCGGTTGCTTGATCATTTATTTATTCGTGATCCTCTCATCGTGCTCTACACATCTATACCAACAATTGTATGATTAGGGTATGATTTAAAAACTCTATTTTTTCAAATTTAATTGTTAATCATAAGATTTAGATGTTCTATTGCTCAATTAGTCGCGTTTGTATATGTAGTTAGTCGTTATATTGTCCGAATTGCGAGTTAAGGTTTAATCACGAATTGTATTGCTATGCTACTGGTTTTGTGATTTTGTTTTCTGTAATTGAAAAGTATTTAGTTGGATAGCTATCGAAAAACTATTGAGTTTGCTCGCTTAAATCGCATGATTTCGTTTAGTATAGCTTAAGTTATGATTGTTTGAAGTTTCGGTATGTAATTATGCTATAAATCGAAAACCGCTATTTGTGTGTTTTGAATTGGCTTATTAAATGATTGCTAGATGGATAGAGAATTGAAAAACACATAAAATGGGCTAGGATATCATAGTAATCGGATTTTTAAAAGTTGTTTTATGATTACTTGAATGTTCGTGTTACAACGTGTTGACTAGTGAATTGTTCATGGACCAAACAACCATTTAACATGCTTTTTGCTAACTAAGATTTTGTATTATGAAAAGTGCATAATTATTCCTTTACATTTCATTTAGACTTCACATGATAAATGTTTATAGATGCTTGTATATTTGAACCCAAAAACGACTACATGAATGGGATCTAATATGTCTATTTTGCATAAATAATTCTCTAACATGAAGTAGAAGTTGAATTGGACTTTATGCTTTTGGTATGTTGTTAAATGTACATTTCCTAGCATATCTTGTTTACATGTATATCTCTAAAAGTCTTATTTTTTATGTGTTAAATGCGCGCCGAAACCAAAAGTCCGGATTCTGTCTAAATCAGAAAGTCCGACAAGTTGGTCAATACTGTACAAATTCTCAACATGGTTTTATTTTATATTTTTACAGCTGATAATTTGAAGTGTTAAGAACCATCTCCAATTGGCCGTTTATTAATTGCTATTTTCTAGATTAATTGAGAATTAAAATGAAACTGAACTTGAATGTTTTGCATGCTACGTGAGTTCTATGAATCGTATGATAGCGTGCTTAGTCTTTTTAGAAAGCTTATGACATGAAATTATGATCTAGAGCTTCTCATAATTGTTGGATTTGTCATTTGTGGACTATGCTTGTCCGATTGCATGACCGTTGCGAAAATGTACGATAGCTAAACTAGTAAACGTTAATTGGCTAAACGAATTTGTGAAACTCATGAATTGAACTTGGTTTAGATTTGTGACATCATTGACATGACCTAATGATGTAGTTGACTTATGTTGATTAAATTGACCAAATTTGACTTTTGTTGACTTGCTTGACTGGTTGACTTCTGTGTTGACTTCTACTATACAATGGCGTCAGTCTGAGCAATAGGACAACTGTACTGTGAGTCTGTCTTTTGAAAAATAAGTGTGTAACTATATAATGGTGCATTTAGGTTCCATTACTCGGTTGTTGTAATTCGACTACTCTTTGCTTATGAATTGTCAAATACACTCAAGGTGAGTTTCATTTTCTCCCTTTTTAATTGCTTTTGCAATCTATATTTTTGGTCTGAGAATACATGCACTTTATTTTAAAAGCAATGGATACAAGTACATAATAAATTCTACACCGAGTTTGAACTGAAAATCCCTTTGCTTTGGTAACTAGTAACTGCCGGTTATAAGAACTGGTGGGCGCGAGTAGTTATATATGGATGCATAGGGCTTAACATCCCCGTC
Organism: Rutidosis leptorrhynchoides; assembly: GCF_046630445.1. Lineage (NCBI taxonomy): Eukaryota > Viridiplantae > Streptophyta > Magnoliopsida > Asterales > Asteraceae > Rutidosis > Rutidosis leptorrhynchoides. The sequence continues at coordinate 208,136,099 of NC_092336.1, read as the reverse complement.
TGTTCCAGGTATAGAAACCCTAGCCTGAACTATAAAACAGACGTATGCTATTTGAGTTTAGTACACGATGGATTGCGTGTATTTTACATGTTGGTTGCATGTATGTTAAAACAAGGGTACTTATAATAACGTTAAAGTTTAGTTACCAGGATGCTCAATTGTAGTGACCCGTCCTAATCCATCTGGACGAATACATTACATTTGGTTACATCACGAGGTACTTGACCTCTATATGATACATTTTACAAACATTGCATTCGATTTTGGAAGACTAACTTTCATTACATCGAAAGTTGATGGCATGCATACCATTTCATAATATATCCAACTATAATTGACTTAATAATAATCTTGATGAACTCAACGACTCGAATGCGACGTCTTTTGTAATATGTCATGAATGACTCCAAGTAATATCTCTAAAATGAGCAAATGCACAGCGGAATATTTCTTTCATACCAGAGAATAAACATGCTTTAAAGTGTCAACCAAAAGGTTGGTGAGTTCATTAGTTTAACATAAATAATCATTTTCATCATTTTAATAGACCACAAGATTTTCATTTCCATTTCTCATAATTATCATGCATAAAAATCATTCATATGGATTGAACACCTGGTAACTGACATTAACAAGATGCATATAAGAATATCCCCTATCATTCCAGGACATCCATCGGACATGATAAAATAACATCGAAGTACTAAAGCATCCGCTACAATGGATGGGGTTTGTTAGGCTCAATAGATCTATCTTTAGGATTCGCGTCAATTAGTAGACTGGTTTACTAATTCTTAGGCTACCAAGCAAAAGGGGCATATTCGGCTTCGATCATTCAACCATATAATGTAGTTTCGATTACTTGTGTCTATTTCGTAAAACATTTATATAAGCGCATGTATTCTCAGTCCCAAAAATATATATTGCAAAAGCATTTAAAAAGGGAGTAATGAAACTCACTATATTGTATTTTGTAGTAAAAATACATATGACGACATTGAACCAGTGTAGGGTTGACCTCGGATTCAAGAACTTATATCAAGTTTAAATATTAACACATATAATCACAATCAAACAAGTTTTTATATATTTTAATTATATAATATATTACTTATTTATTTTAATAATATTTTTTGTTATTTCAAATGTTATATATAGATATATGTTATATTGTATATATATATATATATATATATATATATATATATATATATCGTGTATATGTATATATATATATATACTATTTTTATTTTTATTCATATATATGTAATCGTGTATATATATGTATATATATATTTTTTTATTATTAGTAAATACATATATATGTAATGTGTATCTACTTTCCAAATATAACTACCCTAACACAATCTTATTTAACTAATTTTATAATAATATAAATAATAATATTTTAGTTAATATATTAAAACATATTATTATGTAATATTAGTATACTTGTAATATATAAATATCATTTGTTTGTTTAAATAATAATAATAATAATAATAATAATAATAATAATAATAATAATAATAATAATAATAATAATAACAATAATAATAATAGTAATAGTAATTTTGTAAAGATAATTATATAGTTCTTATAATAATAATAATGTTTCTAGTAATAGTAAAAATGATAGTAATGATGATAATAATGGTAATAGTAATACTACTTCTTAGAAGTAGTCTTTAAAAAAATGCCCAAGTCCGGGTTTGAACCCGCAACGTCCCGCTAACCCGTCCGCACCGTTAACCATTGAACTGTTTTCGTTTTTTTTTCTAAATTATAACCCCGAATTAAATCATATAACCTATATATCTATTTGTTTCCTTTTTCTTTTCCTTCACAAAAATAAGACCCATTTTAATATCTTAGCATCAAACGTAATCATCATCTATCATTAACGTTTTTTTCATTATCATCATCATGATAAACACTTCATCATCATCTTATATCATTGTGCTAATATCTTTATAATCATCTCATTCTAATCGTCATCCTACATCATTGTTACTATCATCTATATCATCATAATAAAATCATCACGATCGTATGTTCCTCCTTATAACAACATCATACCCGTAATCATTTTTAAAAGTAAAACACAATCATCATTAACATAACCTCATCGCTATTATCTATATCATCTTTAACATCCATCATACCAAGTTCATTACCTTCATTCATTCATTATTTATGATCCTAATCTCACCATTATCCACTCTTTTTATTATAACCATAAATTATCATTATAATCATATGTATTTTTTATTAAAATTACCTCAAAAAAAATTATGAAACGTCAAACTAAAAGTCCCATTTTTCGGCCATGAAGTGCCCCTTTGATCCATTTGATACAGCACTATATAATATTCTATATTTGACACAACCCCAATTATTTATGTGGTACACTTCTTTCTCCTTTTTGTTTTTGTAAGTTTGTGAATCAACAACGCACTCTTAATTGGTTTTATATTTGGTTTTCGACTGAAAAACAAAGGCGTAGTAGCAGTAACATAACAGAAACGGAAAACGGAACATTTGTAGCAGCGGTTAACTTTTATGAAGATGGGTTTCGAACTGTAGCATTTGTACGAGTAGACTAGTAGTGTATTTGGACGGTTTGAACAGAAAACAGACAAAACCCAAGCTGTAAAAGTTTGATGGTTATTGTGACATGATGTGGTGAGATGGTGTTGATGTTGGGTTTCAGTTCTATGCAGTAGAAACACGATCCAGTTGGCAGCAGTTCGGGTTGGTGATTTAGGTGGTGAAAGGTGGCGGCAATGGTGGGTGTAGGGTATGGTGGATTGGAGTGGTAGATGGTTGTGGTGGTTATCGATGGGTGTTCTTGGGTTGTGATTTACGGTTGCAAGATAGCAGCAACAATTAATCTATAAATAACGGTCCCATTGTTTCAATAGTTAAACTGTATATATATGTATAACGAAGACGGAAGCATTGAGTTGTGGGTAAGGTGGCGTATTAGTGGTTCAAGGTTGTGGGTTTTAAGTGTCATGTTGGTGATCATGGGTTCAAAACTAACAAGTGGGTTTTGTTCTTGAAGCTTTTTGAATAGCAAATGAAAACAGAAACATACCTGTGGTGGATACTTGATTGGCGAAGAGTAAACAGAACACAATATTAGACGCATCAGTTGGCGTTTGTTAGTGGTGATGGTTGTTTGATTTCGACAACAACAGAAAAACAAATTAAGAAGTGGTTTGTGATGAAGATGGTGGGTTTGGTGGTGATTGTTGTAGCTTATGGTGGTGGTTTAGGAAGAAAAGTGATCGTGTGAGATGAAGATGGTCGGAGGTGATAGCTCTCGATGGTTGTTGATGAAAAAGAATGGTGAAGGTGGTAAGGTGGATGTCGGTTAGAAACAAATAATTCAGAAAGTGGGTGATTGAGCTTCATCATATATACGCTACTTATAATATATGTATATATATTACATAGATGATGGGAACACTCAATCAAACACAGTGAAAAGTCATTATGTTAAATTAATTCACGGATCAGTTTATGGGTTTGTTTTATCTCCACAACTCATATGCTTGTATATATTGATAATGCTAAAAACGAACATATATTTCATAGCATTATCCCTCAAGAAAGACAACCTTTTAGTTGCAATTGTTCTATTTACAAGTGATATTCGTTTAAATAATAAAAGGTGAAGACAAAAGACAGATTCGACGAATTGAAGATGCAAACGACCAAAAAGCTCAAAAGTACAAAGTACAAACAAAGAGGTTCCAATTATTGATAAGAAACGTCTCAAAATTACAAGAGTACAAGACGCGAAACGCAAAATACAAGATATTAAATTGTACGCAAGGACGTTTGAAAAACCGGAACCGGGACCAAAGTCAACTCTCAACGCTCGACGCAACGGACTAAAAATTACAAGTCAAATATGCACATAAATATAATATAATATTTAAATAATTCTTATAATTATTTATATATTATATTTATTTATTAAAACGTCGACAAACAAAGAAACAAAAATATGTGAGCTGCTACCTACCCCCATGCGATCGCATGGCCTGGAGGCACAAAAGCCATGCGATCGCATGGCACACCTTTTCAGCCCACATGCCTATAAATTTCGCGGTTTTGATCGATGTTAAACACATCTTTTTCTTCTTTCTCTCATACGTAAGATATATATATATATATATATATATATATATATATATATATATATATATATATATATATATATATATATATATATATATATATATATATATATATATATATATATATATATATATATTTATTTATATTTTAATTTTAATTTTAATTTTAATTTCTAATAATAAGGGTATGTTAGCGAATGTTGTAAGGGTGTAAGTCGAATTTCTGTCCGTATAACGCTACGCAATTTTTAATCACTGTAAGTTATGGTTAATGTTATTTTTAATTTAATGTCTCGTAGGTAAATTATTATTATGCTTATTTAAGACGAAGTAATCATGATGTTGGGCTAAATTATTAAGATTGGGTAATTGGGCTTTGCACCATAATTGGGGTTTGGACAAAAGAACGACACTTGTGGAAATTAGACTATGGGCTATTAATGGGCTTTATATTTGTTTAACTAAATGATAGTTTGTTAATTTAATATAAAGATTTACAATTGGACGTACCTATAAATAACCATATACACTCGATCGGAAACGGGAATGGATAATCGTTCATTTAACCGGACACGGGAATGGATTAATAGTTAATAGATTTATTAAAATAGGGGTGAAATTATATACAAGGACACTTGGCGTAATTGTTAACAAAGTATTAAAACCTTGGGTTACACGTAGTCGATATCCTGGTGTAATTATTAAACAAAGTATTAAGACCTTGTTACAGTTTAAGTCCCCAATTAGTTGGAATATTTGACTTTAGATATAAGGATAATTTGACGAGGACACTCGCACTTTATATTTATGACTGATGGACTATTAGGGACAAAAACCAGACGGACATATTAAATAATCCAGGACAAAGGACAATTAACCCATTGGAATAAACTAAAAATCAACACGTCGAACATCATGATTACGGAAGTTTAAATAAGCATAATTCTTTTATTTCATATTTAATTGCACTTTTAATTTATCGCACTTTTATTTATTGTCATTGTATTTAATTGCACTTTTAATTATCGTACTCTTTAATTATCGCAATTTTATTTTATCGCAATTTCATTATCGTTATTTACTTTACCCTTAAAATTAAGTTATATTTATATATTTTACATTAGATTTTAACTGCGACTAAAGTTTTAAAATCGACAAACCGGTCATTAAACGGTAAAAACCCCCTTTTTATAATAATAATATTACTTATATATATATATATATATATATATATATATATATATATATATATATATATATATATATATATATATATTGTATTTTTATAAATTTAAAACTAATATAGCGTTAAGCTTGTTTAATTTTCCCTGTGGAACGAACCGGACTTACTAAAAACTACACTACTGTACGATTAGGTACACTGCCTATAAGTGTTGTAGCAAGGTTTAGGTATATCCATTCTATAAATAAATAAATATCTTGTGTAAAATTGTATCGTATTTAATAGTATTTCGTTGTAAAAATAATACTATTTCCTAGTACACCTCGCACACATCAAGTATTTTTGGCGCCGCTGCCGGGGACATTGTTGCTTAAACGCCGGAAGCGCAACGCTAATTTAAAAAAAAAATATATTTTTAGTTTACTTTTATAAAAATACGTTTTTTTAAAAATACGTTTTAAATATACGAAAAATATAAAAACAAAAACAAAAATATAAATATTTTTAAGAGTTTGTTAAATATATAAGTTCTATAAAGTTTCTTTATCTTTATTTTGTAAAAATATAAGTTTTATTTAATTTATATAAATATATTATATAAATATATAAAACAGAAAAAAAAAAATTACTCGAGGCCCGGTACTGTTACAGCCCAAAGCCTGGCCCGAAATCCCTATCCATGCGATCGCATGGATTTTTAACGTCAGGACCATGCGATCGCATGGCCCTGTCTGACACGCCAACTGTTGACCTAATTAAGCATTAATTATGGAGTATTATTTATTATTATTATTTAAACCCTAATTAGGTTTTATTTATTTATTATTTAGTTTAGTGTTATTTAATTAATTTTTTTTATTTAGTTTAATAAGTTTTAATAAATTATAAAATTAATAGTTTTATAAAATAAATAATATAAAAATAATATTTTTAAAAAATTGTACTTTTTACAACTTTAAGTATATTTTTATATTCTGTACCTTTTTATTCGTTTTAGCGTAATATTTGTATTTTTCGCTCGTTTTTAGTTTCAAGTCATAGTTTTTGCCATAGTTATTTTTACTTCTAGATTTTTAGGCTTTGCCGTAAAATCCCTTAAGTGCTTTTTCTTTAGACTAAGATTTAAATGCTTTAGAATTTTGCGACGCCGTTTTTATATTTTAGTACCTTTTAAGTTATTGCCATTTGGGATATAGAATTTCTTTTAAGCTTTAATATTTTTAGACGCAACTTTTAATTTTTAGTTTTTAGTTCCTTTTTAAGTTTCGACGCGCTACATTCTTATTTTTATTTTTCGACTTTTTATTTTTCGACGTTTTTCGACGCGCTCTTTTTCTTTCTTATTTCTCGACATTCTAGTTTTTAGGACATAGAATTTTTCTATTTCTTCTCTCTAAATTTCTTTAAACTTTAACAAAAAATTATTTTAAGTGGTTAAATTGATAGACATCAAAATTTTATGGTTCGTAGTAATAGTTGGATTTGTACGTGGACCGGGTTATTGGAGCCAAACAGTACTCAATTATATTGAGACCAAACGAATCCTGCCCCTCTGCTGCATCTTTTGGCTATTCGAAACGTGGGCAAAATCAGAAAAGTCTATTAATTTGATAACTTATATAATTTTTCTTATTTTTATAACTAATAGGATATTCAGTGAATGCACCGAGCAAAACGTTCACCACCTTTTGTACGTTCACCACCTGTAACTCGATCAAGACATCTAGCAAATATTGTCGCCGTTGATTTTTCTTTAGAATCGTCATCCAGTCGACCTAGTACTCCAATTCAAATTTCCGATAATCCATTTTTTAAACCCGACCTCACAATTGAGAATCCGGAGAATATTCAGGGACAATTCATAGATCCTGAACCATTAATCTTTCCTCCGGAACCACCAATCATTCAAACAGAGATTGTTGAGGAACCTACCATTAAATCAGAATCCTATAGTGATTCAGATTCAACAAATTCAATCATGGAGAATCTGGAACCTCTAAGTATGGAAGATCGAATGAGAGCTAAACGCACTGGCCAAGGTCACGCAATTACTCAACCTGACATAAATGCGCCAGATTATGAAATCAAGGGACAAATTCTGCACATGGTAACTAATCAATGCCAATTTAGTGGTGCGCTGAAGGAAGATCCAAATGAACATCTTCGTACCTTTAATAGGATCTGTACACTATTTAAAATAAGAGAAGTAGAGGATGAATAGATATATCTCATGTTATTTCCCTGGACTTTAAAGGGAGAAGCCAAAGATTGGTTAGAATCGTTACCTGAAGGGGCGATTGATACATGGGACGTTTTAGTTGAAAATTTTCTTAAACAATTCTTTCTGGCATCTAAAGCCGTAAGACTTCAAGGAGAAATTGTTACATTCACACAGAAGCCAAACGAAACTCTATATGAGGCTTGGACAAGATTTGGAAAGTTATTAAGAGGATGTCCACAACATGGGTTAGACACCTGTCAAATAGTACAAATATTCTACCAAGGATGCGACATCACTACACGAAAAGACATCGATATAGCAGCTGGTGGTTCCATTATGAAGAAAACCGCAACTGATGCTTATAAAATTATTGATAACACTGCTTCCCACTCACATGAGTGGCACCAAGAAAAAGATATCGTTAGATCATCTAAAGCAGCTAGAGCCGATTCTAGCCATGACTTAGATTCCATTTCCGTAAAGATAGATGCTGTTGAGAGACGAATGGAAAAGATGACTAAAGATATTCACTCAATACGAATTAGTTGTGAGCAGTGTGGAGGACCACATTTGACAAAAGATTGTCTCAGTATTGAACTAACAATGGAATAAAGATAGAATGTTTCATACATAAACCAAAGGCCTGGAAATAATTATCAGAATAATTATCAACCGCCAAGACCAAACTACAATCAAAACCAGAATTATAACCGAAATGTTCCATACAACAACCAATAAGGTCCTATCAATCAACAAGTATCTAACAATACTTACAATCAGCAAAGACCTATTTTTTAAAATAAACCACCACAAACCGATGATAAAAACCCAAATTTAGAAGACATGATGTCGAAGCTAGTTGAATCTCAAACTCAATTTTTCACATCTCAGAAATAAACCAATGAACAAAATGCTCAAGCATTTAGAAATCAACAAGCTTCTATTCAAAATCTGGAACAAGAAGTGAGCAACCTAGCAAGGTTGATATGTGAAAGAAAACCGGGAAGTCTACCTAGTGATACAAATGCTAACCCCCGGAATGAAACAGCTAAAGCCATTACCACAAGAAGTGGTATGACACTTAAACCACCTGAAATACCTGTAATTACTGATGATGCTATTCCTACTCCACAAGAACCACAATCTGATCAAGATAAGGAAAAAGAACCGGTAGTTGAAAAGGTTAATGAAGATAACACAGTTAAGGCTAAACCTTATGTTAAACCATACCAACCACCACTTCCTTACCCGAGTAAAATGAGAAAAGAGAGACTTGAAGTCGAGCAATCCAAATTCTTGGATATGTTTAAACAGATAAATGTCAATCTTCCTTTCATTGATGTGATTTCAGGAATGCTTAGATATGCTAAATTTCTGAAAGATCTAATCACAAATAGAAAGAAAATGGAAGAACTCTCGGCTATTACTATGAATGCTAATTGTTCTACAGTGCTGTTGAATAAGATACCAGAAAAACTATCTGATCCAGGAAGTTTCACAATTCCATGTTTTCTGGGTAGTCTTAGTTCAATAGAAGCATTGGCAGACTTAGGTGCTAGTATAAATTTAATGCCGTATTCACTATACACTAAACTAGACCTTGGAGAATTTAAACCAACACGAATAAGCATACAACTAGCCGATCGATCAGTAAAATATCCTAGAGGGATAATGGAGAACATGCTAGTTAAAGTTGGAACTTTAGTATTTCCAGTAGATTTTGTTATTCTGGACATGGAAGAAGATTCTCAAGTTCCTCTCATATTAGGAAGACCATTCTTAAACACGGCTAAAGCAATGATAGACTTGTTCGGTAAGAAACTGACCCTAAGTATAGAGGATGAGAGTGTTACCTTTTCAGTTGATAGAGCCATGCAACAATCGCAATCTGCAGATGATACATGTTATTATATTTAAACTATAGAATCACATGCAGAATTGTTAGAAGAATTTCCAGAATCACAAGGAACAGGAGAATGTTCTTTAGGAGAAGGAACTGAACCAATTGATGAAACTGAAATGATAGCTACACTTATGGCTAATGGATATGAACCAACAACAGAAGAAATTCAAATGCTAAAAGAATAAGACAGATATCGATACAAATCATCGATCGAAGAACCACCGATATTAGAGTTAAAGCCACTTCCAAACCATTTAGAATACGCTTATTTACATGGTGAATCTGAATTACCTGTAATAATATCGTCTTCTCTTACTGAAAATGAAAAATCTCAACTCATTTCTGTGCCAAAAGCTCATAAACCAGCCATTGCATGGAAAATTCATGATATTAAAGGAATAAATCCTTCGTATTGCACACATAAAATCCTTATGGAAAAAGGTCATAAAACATATGTGCAACGTCCTAATATGCAAGATGTGGTTAAGAAAGAAATTATTAAACTGCTAGATGCAGGTTTAATTTATCCAATTTCTGATAGTCCATGAGTAAGCCCAGTTCAATGCGTGCCTAAGAAGGGTGGCATGACTGTCATCACAAATGAGAAAAATGAGCTTATTCCTACTAGGACTGTAACAGGATGGCGTGTTTGTATTGATTATAGAAAATTAAATGACGCCACCAGAAAAGATCACTTTCCCTTACCTTTCATTGATCAAATGTTGGAAAGATTAGCCGGAAATAGTTACTATTGTTTCCTTGATGGTTTTTCCGGATACTTTCAAATTCCAATAGTGTCATAACCCGTCCTTAACCATAAGAACGCGTTAGATAACGTATGATTTCATTGCGAGGTATTGACCTCTATATGAGACATTTTTGAAAGAAAACTGCATATATTATACATTACAAACCATAACCATTATTTTTGTTACAAGCTTTAGACAATAAAAAGAAGATTAACGTTTAGCGATAATCTTCGACTTACAAACTTTACAAATGATGACAACAACACGGTTTCTAGCATATTTTACAATACAACATCTCGGATATGCAGTTTTATTTTTGACACAAACATGCGTACGCAAGATCCTGGTTAGGTCCAACATGATGCAGCGGAAGCTTTAGAAATCACCTGAGAATAGACATATTTTAAAAAGGTCAACATAAAGTTGGTGAGATATAGGTTTAATGCCGGCAGCAATATATATATAGACCACAAGATTTCGTATATAAACAGTTTAATAAAAGTATTCTAAGTGGTTGAGCACTTGGTAACCATACTTAACATTTTCACGTCGCATATTCCCTTTAATATGAAATCTTACTACACCGTACCAAGTGTAGTCACAAAACGAAGTACTGTGCAACCGTTGAATACTGGTCGTCCAGTCCGGTTGGGGTTGTCAGGCCCGATAGATCTATCAACAGGATTCGCGTTTACAATACCGCTGTAAATATTAGTTACCAAGCTACAGGGAAGTATGCCAGTGGTACAACTCAACGTAGAACATATTTTTCAGTTACTTGTGTCCATATCGTAAAACATAAAATACATGTATTCTCATCCCGAAATATTTAGAGTTTAAAAGTGGGACTATATACTCACTCTTGTCTTGATGATATATATATTTTGACTCGGTCTTCCGGTTGATATCACGGACCTATCCATATAATATATCAATATGTTTTCATTTTAAACAAACGTTACATATATATATATACTTGTTATACTTTTAATACTTTGAATATTTCCTTAGTCCGAAGTTAGCTGTCCGAGGTTAGCAATTCAATTTTTAATGGTTCATTTTTAGATGTTTAATATACCCGCAATAAATAAAACCCCCAACGAAATAAATAAAACCCCAACGTATATGTATTGGTCGAGATTAATCTTGACCCATGGTACCGGTGTTGTCAAATGACGTGTTGCGTACATAAAGTACCGGTGTTGTCAAATGACATGTTGCGTACAATCATGGGATCTTATGATTAATCTTCTCGTGTTGTTTGCGGGTGATCCTGAACCATATGAAATTGAATTATGAGTACATATATATAAAATATCATGTTATCTTAGAAGTATGTGATTTTATGTAAATTTTTCCAATGAATCCCGAAGTTGAAAATGTCTAGGATAGCCAATTTTGTTTCGGTCATAGTTTCTTCGTTACAAGTCCGTTTTCGTTGATTCAAATTGCCATATTCTTGGATCGAGTTCTTCTTTAAAACTATGAACTGTAAATACCTTGGTTTGTATTCAAAATCATACGGCATAGGTGAAAGTTTAGTGAAACATATGAAGTTAAACATTTTGTTACAACAAAATCATTTAATAACCATTTTTCCAAAAATACTTATACTTTGAGAAACCAAGTTTTACCTTGTTAAATTAACATATAAATAAGTTATATTACATGTCTTGAAGTATTTTAAAAGTTAAGTTAGAAGGATCTATTTAGTTTGCAAACAAGTTTGAAAACATTCAAACTATGTTCTTGTTGTTAAACTTTTGTACCACAAAATAAGATAGCTATATATATATGAATCGAATAAGGTTATGAACATAGATTCTACCTCAAGTTCCTTGGATAAGTTTGCTGTAAAAGAGGAGTAAGAAGCTAGAATCAAAAGGGTGATAGAAGTGGATGAAAGTTTGGAAGTAAGTTGGTGTTCTTGGAAGGTTTTCTTGAAGTGTTTTTGTATGGTTTTCTTATGGTGTTTATGTAAGGTTTTTGAAGCTAGATCTTCTTGGTAAGTTACTGAATTGTTATGGAGTTCAAAGATGAAGAAAGAGTGTGTGTTTTTAGCTAGAGAATTGAAGTGAAAATGAATCAAAGTGAGGATACATGATGATCCTTTAAAAACGTGGCCAAGGAGTATCAAGACAAAATTTCAAGTGATAATTTTATGTATCTAGTCCTAATTGCTTCCAAGTTCAATTACCTAGCCCTCATGGCATGAATAATGGCTGGTTAGGTGGTGATTTTGATGTGTATTTACTATTAGTAAATACGTATAGGAGCTTGGTATGATACGAGTACAAATACTCTAGGTATACGTATAGAAATTTTGTGAAAAATGGAATGAGGATTCAAATATAGCTATCTTTTGTGAATACACTTATATGGTTTTATGTATTTAAGTCTTTAAAAGTGATTAAATACATTACTTATACAATATATGTATAAACATTATATGTCTTAAGTATTTATGTCAAATAACGTTACGTATAGTTATCGTTTTGAAAACTTAAGTTAGTAGTTTCAAAATACACATATAACTTGTTGTTATTAATATAAAATGAGGTATTAAAACATTCTTTAATCATGTTAAATATGTATATATACATATATATACACAAACGTATAATTATCACATATTGTATGGTTCGTGATATCATCGGTCAAACTAGACGGTCAAACGTTGTGTAAAACTCTTTTCGGAAATATAAGTCTTGACAATTTGGATTGCTTATCATGTTGGCAAGGTTTAATTTATGTAAATATTAATCTTATAAGTATAGTATGATCGAAAAAGTGCGGGTCGTTACAAATAGCACCTGAGGATCAAGAGAAAACCACATTCACGTGCCCTTATGGTACTTTTGCTTACAAACGCATGCCATTTGGACTTTGCAACGCCCCTGCAACCTTTCAAAGGTGCATGATGGCGATTTTTCACGACATGATAGAAGAATACATGGAAGTTTTCATGGATGACTTTTCAGTCTTCGGTGATACTTTTGAAACATGTCTAGTTAATCTTGAACGAATGCTTATTAGATGCGAAATAAAATCTAGTACTTAATTGGGAGAAATGCCATTTCATGGTTAAAGAAGGCATCGTTCTTGGTCATAAAATTTCAAAGGAAGGAATTGAAGTGGATAGAGATAAAGTAGATGTAATTGCTAAACTTCCACATCCCACCAATGTTAGAGGAGTTAGGAGTTTTCTAGGGCATGCCGATTTTTACCGACGTTTCATAAAAGATTTTTCTAAAATTGCCACTCCTATGAATAAACTCCTAGAAAAGGATGCTCCATTCATCTTTTCAGATGAATGCATCAAATCTTTTAATATTCTTAAAGAAAAACTCACTAATGCGCCAATCATGATAACTCCAAATTAGAATCTACCGTTTGAACTAATGTGCGATGCAAGTGATTTTGCAATGGGAGTCGTTTTAGGACAAAGGATTGAAAAACAATTTCAACCTATTTATTATGCTAGTAAGACGTTACAAGGAGCACAAACGAATTATACAACTACTGAAAAAGAACTCCTTGCTATTGTCTTTGCTTTTGACAAATTTCGATCATATCTAGTTCTAGCTAAAACGGTGGTCTATACCGACCATTCTGCTCTTAGATACCTATTTTCGAAACAAGATGCCAAACCACGATTAATCCGTTGGATCTTACTCTTACAAGAGTTCGATATTGAAATCCGAGACAAAAAGGGAGCGGAAAATCTCGCCGCTGATCATCTTTCTCGTCTTGAAAATCCCGAATTAGAAGTTATAAATGAATCGGCCATACAAGACAACTTTCCTGATGAATATCTATTGAAGATAGATTATAATGAAATTCCATGGTTTGCAGACTATGCAACCTACTTAGTATGTGGATTCCTTTAAAAAGGATTATCGTACCAAAAACGAAAGAAATTCTTTAGTGATATAAAACACTATTTCTGGGAAGATCCACATTTGTTTAAAAGTTGTCCCGATGGAATAATACGCCGATGTGTATTTGGGGATGAAGCTAGTCAAATATTAAACCATCGTCACACAGGACCAACAGGAGGGCATTATGGGCCTCAACTAACAGCAAGAAAAGTTTACGATGCTGGATTCTATTGGCCTACAATTTTCAAAGACGCACACATTCTTTGCAAATCTTGTCATGCTTGTCAAAGGGCCGGAAAAGTAAGTCAACGTGATGAAATGCCACAAAATGTCATTCAAGTATGTGAAGTATTTGACATTTGGGGTATTGACTTTATGGGTCCATTTCCAAAATCTCATAATAATCTCTACATTCTCGTTGCCATTGATTATGTATCTAAAGGGGCAGAAGCACAAGCTCTCCCAACTAACGATGCACGAGTTGTAGTCAATTTTTTAAAACGTCTTTTTGCAAGGTTTGGAACACCGAAAGCTTTAATAAGTGATCGGGGTACTCATTTTTGTAATAATCAACTTGAGAAAGTTCTTAAAAGATATGGAGTAACTCATAAAATCTCCACCGCTTATCATCCACAAACAAGTGGACAAGTTGAAAATACCAACCGAGCTTTAAAACGTATTCTAGGAAAAAACCGTAGGATCAAATCCGAAGGAATGGTCCATTAAATTGGAGGATGCACTCTGGGCTTTTAGAATAGCCTACAAAACTCCAATTGGTACCACACCTTTTAGACTCGTTTACGGAAAATCATGTCATCTTCCAGTAGAAATTGAACACAAAGCATTTTGGGCTTTGAAGACATGTAATCTTGATTTACATGAAGTTGGACGTCTACGATTAAGTCAACTAAACAAATTAGAAGAATTAAGATATGAAGCATACGAAAATTCGTTAATCTATAAGGAAAGAACGAAGAAATGGCATGATAAAAGAATCAGAAGTTCAAAAGAATTTAAGGAAGGAGACGGAGTTCTTCATTTCAATTCATGATTCAAGCTATTTCCTGGAAAATTGAAATCAAGATGGTCTGGACCATTCATAGTCAAAAGAGTTTTCCCGTACGGAACGGTAGAATTAATAAATTCAAATGGAATTGAATTTAAGGTTAATGGTCACAGAGTTAAACATTACATAGATAGTCCAATGGAAGTTGACAACGAAGTTAATCACAATTTTGACACCACAGCTAACTAAGTGTGGGGAGAATCAAGTCTTTAAAATATAATATGTATTTTTGTTAGAGTTAGATGTTCTGTTTTCGTGTAGTTTCCGAGAATGGAACCCGAATGGTCTTTCCCTAGCAGACCCTAAAGAACTAGTCTTCTCCCCCCATTCTGAATTTTTATTTTTTTTTTAGGTTTTACGAGATGAAGACTTCCTGTGAACTAAACCATGGTCTAATGCTACACGCTTTAATCACTAAACGTAATAATGACACCCTTCCAAGTGAAATAGTATCATTAATCAGAGGTAAATTGGACGGAGTAAGAAAAGAATCCAGAAACGAAAATAATAAGTTACAGTTTGGTAAAGGAAAATCAAAATCCGCAGCGAAAAGAAGAGCACGACACCTTGAAAGATGTCACAAATGCAGAAAATGGTCACACGAAGGAAAATGCTCGACGAATCAGACATATTCCAATACCGAATTCGTTACTTTATGCAGAGATGGACCGTTCGTATGTTTTGAAGAAAAAACATTAAATGCTCGAGGTTACGCCTATGTAGCTATGGAAAACAATTAGTCCGACTATCTTATGAGTGGGCTAAAGCAGGTCACTAAGAATTCTATTTCACAGGTAAGTTTGTACAGTTTTCAGTTTTTATTTTTATTTTTAACCTTTTGATAATAAACGCTAAATCATTCGCTATAAAGTATTAAATTGGTACTCAATAAAATTAGGTTTTGCGACCGAAATTATTGATATCATACAAAAATTTACTACATCACTGCGAAATTTACCGTTTATTCTTAAGGTATAAATATCTTTAATCAGTCAACCCAAAATATTTCAAAAATTCATCATGAGTTAAACTAGGTTATGAAACCGAAATTACTTTACCGAAAAGAGGGGCGTATGTTTTTGATAATATTTGATTGATTAAAGTGGGATAAAAGACCAAAAAGATTTTTATTTTTATTTTTACTTTGTTTTTAAAATTAATATTAAATTGATATTTTAAACCTTTTTTTAAAAAAATAAATATATTTAAGTATGTAAATATTTGAAAAATTAATATTTTTAATATAAGTTTGTATGTATAAAAATAAAAATATAATTTAAGTTTAGTGTGAATTTTTAATATGAATTTTTAATTTTATGCATTTTATATTTAAGTTTGGTGTGAATTTAAAAACAAAAATTTACTTTATTTCGTTAAGTTAAAAATTTGATTTTTAAAATTCGTCGTGAGTTGAAGACTAGGTCGTTGAACCAAAATTGCTCTACCCAAGGGAGGGACGAGAACTTTTATTATAATTATTTTTAATCTTATTGAACTAAAGTATGCCAAAAACATTTAAAAAACTCAAAAATCTTTACTTTTAAAACCGCGCTTTAAATTGACAAATTTTAAAATTTTGTCGAGGGACGGACTAGGACAACGATCCGAAACGCCCTCATCCTAAAAAGAAACAAAATTTTAATTTTTAATTAATTTTATGTTTTATTAAGTATAAGGTTATAATAAAAAAAGCCAAAGTACTGTACCCGGACCCCCATGCGATCGCATGGGTTTTGAACTACAACTCCATGCGATCGCATGGAGCTGGAAAACAGGCCAGATAGAAAAAGCTCAGCGAGCTGTGTTCTGCTCTTTCCACAATACACACACACATACACTAAAATCTCTCAAAACCTCACCAAATTTCACCAAATTTTCACCGTAATTCGTCAAATTTCTCGCTCTAATCATGAAATTGTTCAGAAGTTTATCAAAAAAAGGTAAAAATTACACCACTAAACTCTAAAAATTCCTAGTTTTTGTGATAATTACCAATATTTTACCTAATGCAATTTTGTTAATTTCTAGTGTAATTAGTGTTAAATTGATAGTATTTTATGCAAGTATAACCTAGATTGATGCTATTTAATATGATTTGAAGCCAAAAACTTCAAAAATTTTAGAAATCTAGGGTTTGTGTTCTTGAAAAATTTGGGGATTTTTGATATAAACAGGTTATGGCCGATTTTTGTCATGAATTATTGCTAAATTGAGTAGTGTAACATGTTTAGGTAGCTAAATGATTCAAACTTTAATCCTAAACATAATTTTTGAAGATTAAAGTGGACTTTTTAGGTGCAAAATTCATGAACTTGATTAATTTGATATAATTGCCATTTGAGACTTGTTTAATTGTTAGTAAAGGTTGTTTTAACATGTTATTTGAGTTAAATGCTTATGAACTTTGTATACATTTTCATATGTGCTTATTTGAAAAAGTGTAAAATTGTAAAAAAATTGTGAAAATGTGTATAAGTTTAATTTTGATTGAACATGTTATTGTGATTGTTTTAAGTTGTTATTTTGCTAACACTAATGCATATTTGGATGCACAAATTTTGTTTTTAATGTGTTTTGCAGAGAGCCGATACTGGAGGTTCATCATCATCATCATCATCTAGACGACCTGCTCCAGAACCAGAACCAGAACCAGAAGTGCAATATGAACCTGAACAAGTACCACAACAGGAACAAAAACATCAGCCTGATCAACACGTACCTTATTATGATCCGCTACAGTTTGTTAATGAATTCATAGTATTTCCGATGCATCCGCCTGTAGAATACCCAACGATTCCTGAATACACGTTGCATCCTAATCTGAGATTCGATAGACGATGGAGAGATTACCCGGAATATCAAAGTAATAAATTCAAATTAGTAACGAAAGATGTAGAGGTGCCTAGGGTAATTGATTGGGATCCTTTGGAAAGGGTCCAACTAGCTGACCGTGTTAGGGAGCATCTGATTCAAAGGTATGGCAGTTCTTCTTTTACCGATTGGGAACGTCTATTCACCATTCGTAGACCTGTATATAAGGAATGGTGTGTTGAGCTGATGAGTACTATAGCATTAAATGTAGATGTAGATAGATTAGATGATAGAAGTTTTCTTAGGTTTATACTTGGCGGTAGGATGTACAGGATGTCCATGCTGGATATGGCCAGGGCATTACAGATATATACGCCCGCTGAATTACTACTACCCGATTGTATGAATTTGATTTATCGTGGTGAAAGGGTAGATAGGAATTTTGATGCGAACGCCGTTTGGAGGCGTATGTCCGATTATAATGTTTTTGGGCGGGGAGGAACACATACCTACTTACATATTAACAGAGCCGAGCTTCGTATAATTCATAGATTTTTGGCTAACTCGATTACACAGAGAGGTCACAACAAGGAAAAATTGACCTTACATGATTTATTTTACCTAAAGTGTATTCGAGACCCAAGAGGCTTTGTTAATATCCCTTACTGTGTTGGTTTTTATTTATCTAAGATGGTTGAAGGAATACAGGAAGGGGGGATTATTGGAGGAGGTATTTTTGTTACTCTCATTGGAGAGTATTTAGGTGTAGATTAGGATCAAGGGGGTCCACTTTTGGAATGTAGGGAACAGGTTGAGCTTTTAGGATTGAGAGTTTATGCGGGTGCTAAGGTATTGAAGAGTAGACGTAACCAGGCAATACCCTATGAAGGTAGTCATCCGCAGGTAGAAAGAGGCTCAGATGAGGAGATGTAGGAAGCGAGTGACATTAGGGATGTCATTCGGGAGGCTATGACTGATGTCTACCAGCATGTAGATGAGGTAGATATAACAAACGCGGAGAGATTTAGACGGATGGAGCAGTGGCAAGCCCGGAATGATTACGAACATTCCAGGCAACGACAGCATGATAGATGGGACTATCATCAGCGTCAGATTATGAGCCGGCTGTCACCTCAGGATCACTACGTTCCGACTCGACCCGCTTACTATCCTCAACACCAGCCCGAGATGAGACCACCTTATACTCTCTACGACCCTAACCAGGCATACCAGTACACCTATCACCAACCATGGAACCCGGATGACGACATGAACTGGAACCCCTATCCAGATTGATTTAGTTCCGGTTGGTAATTTATATGATTTTTAATTTTTATTATTTCTGTTTATTTATGTTTAAACACATTATATTATGATATTTTTATTGTAATGTTTAATATTTTTATTTGTTGTACTAATGTTTCATATTTTATTTGAAAGTGGGATTTTAAGTCCCATTTCAAATTGCCATGCTTGTTTATATTTGTATGTATGTATATTGTCAATTGTACAAAACAGGGTAAAACAGCGCATTTTCAAAGACTGGCATTAAGTTCAGCAAAAGCTAGTACTTTTGACGACAAAACGAAAAAGAAATGTAATGTAACAACAAGACGGAATGAACAAATGATGTGCACCATTTATCATTCAACAAACAAACGCTAATATATTTGGAAACTTTGGTAAAATTTAATCATTTTTCTACGCTAATTACCCTCAGTAATTTAAATTGTTACTGATTTCTTGCAAATGAGGGCATTGCAAGATCTTAAGTGTGGGAAGGGGTTAATTTCTTTCGGATTTTTAAAATTTTAAACTTATACACTTGGTTACCATTAAAAATACTAGTAAAGCAGTAGTTGTATTAGAATCTAGTGCTCTCTGATAATAAAGAACAACCCTAGTCTTATATACTGACTACCCAATTCTAGTAAAATTTTTCAAAATTTTCAATTAAATGAATTCAAAATCATGTTTATACATATTTATGAACGATAAAACTAGGTGTTAAACACCGAAATTATTGTTACCTCGGAAAGGACATAAATTGAGAAACAAACCCAAATGTTAGAATTCATTTAAAATGGAATAGAGGACAATAAAAAGGAAAATAAAATCCAAGTGTGCAAAAATTTACCAAGTTATTTTGAACATATATCACATATTTCTGTAACAAATAACTGAAGATGCTTTTGCTTTAGACTAAACTAATCAGTTTCACCCGATTTACTATAATATATTTGAAAGAATAGATGGATCTACACGATGAATCAATTCCATCATTAAAAGGAAGTAAAGTCTTCCGAAAAAGAAACGCGCTTCTTGATTTAGGTCATGAAGTTGTCGTCCAGACCAGCTGTAGGTTGATGAAAAATCTAGAAAAGTCATCACTAAAATCAGCAGGAAATCCACGGACCTCAGCATCAAACAGGGTCGCCAAGTGGTCAGACTTATCCTAACCATGAGAAGATCTATCTTGTAAAATGGGGAGGACGCCGTGCAAATTAGCTTGATAAGACTAATGAATCAGACCCCCAGAAAGGATATTCTCCTTAAAGATTAAAAATCAGCTTTTAAGACTGATATTACTCAATCCTTGAGATTGACCTTAAAGATTGAGAATTACAAACTCATAGAATTCAATGATATCTAAACTCGAGCTTGAACGAGAAAATATTTTGATCAAAATTACAAACCGATTTGTTTTCTGAAAAACCCATTTTTAATGCGTTCATTACCATTGAACGTAAAATCCTAAGAATTCACCTGAAATTCATTAGGTCACCTGAACCAAATCGGGTGTCAACCGTAAGAACGGTGGTTGCATAGTATGATCGAAGACAGGATCTTGTGCCAAACCGAAAAATTATAGGGTGAGCTTTACTATTGCTCCTACCAAGGATAGTAATTGCATCCGACACGTTATAGACCATAATTAAAAGCATGTCAGGGGACATTGCCTTAACAGTTGCTTGTTCAACGCTTTCCTTTACAACCGGACGGTAGTTTACCGAAAGGTAATATACGGAGCAAGTATACTGGACGTGTTGCTTTCCCAATACAAGGATAGCAAGTGGGTGACACAAAATCACAAGTTTTGAGCTAAAATTTTCAAATCTGAAACCCACCAAACCCACAAAAAACAATTTGCAAACACCGGTGAAGGGTTATTCCGGAAAACTTATCTAGGGTAAAAGCTAGATTTAATTTTCAAAAGATCAAATGTTTTCATAACGATCCAATTTCCTTAATGGATCTAAATTCATAGTCATGTATGACTGTAAACCACATCGTTACTACCATTGTTTATACCGCCGTATAGAAATCACTGATGTACAAAGTGTGAAGAATAAAGAAGTGATTCTAGTATTTTTATTTCAAGACTATATTGCTTGAGGACAAGCAACGCTCAAGTGTGGGAATATTTGATAATGCTAAAAACGAACATATATTTCATAGCATTATCCCTCAAGAAAGACAAGCTTTTAGTTGCAATTGTTCTATTTACAAGTGATATTCGTTTAAATAATAAAAGGTGAAGACAAAAGATAGATTCGACGAATTGAAGACGCAAACAACCAAAAAGCTCAAAAGTACAAAGTACAATCAAAGAGGTTCCAATTATTGATAAGAAACGTCTCAAAATTACAAGAGTACAAGACGCGAAACGCAAAATACAAGATATTAAATTGTACGCAAGGACGTTCGAAAAACGGGAACCGGGACCAAAGTCAACTCTCAACGCTCGACGCAACGGACTAAAAATTACAAGTCAACTATGCATATAAATATAATATAATATTTAAATAATTCTTATAATTATTTATATATTATATTTATTTATTAAAACGTCGACAAACAAAGAAACAAAAATATGTGAGCTGCTACCTACCCCCATGCGATCGCATGGCCTGGAGGCACAAAAGCATGCGATCGCATGGCACACCTTTTCAACCCACATGCCTATAAATTTCGCGGTTTTGATCGATGTTAAACACATCTTTTTCTTGTTTCTCTCATACGTAAGATATATATATATATATATATATATATATATATATATATATATATATATATCTATTTTTAAATTTTAATTTTAATTTCTAATAATAAGGGTATGTTAGCGAATGTTGTAAGGGTGTAAGTCGAATTTCTGTCCGTGTAACGCTACGCTATTTTTAATCACTGTAAGTTATGGTTAATGTTATTTTTAATTTAATGTCTCGTAGCTAAATTATTATTATGCTTATTTAAGACGAAGTAATCATGATATTGGGCTAAATTATTAAGATTGGGTAATTGGGCTTTGTACCATAATTGGGGTTTGAACAAAAGAACGACACTTGTGGAAATTAGACTATGAGCTATTAATGGGCTTTATATTTGTTTAACTAAATGATAGTTTGTTAATTTAATATAAAGATTTACAATTGGACGTACCTATAAATAACCATATACACTCGATCGGACACGATGGGCGGGATATTTATATGTACGAATAATCGTTCATTTAATCGGACACGGGAATGGATTAATAGTTAATAGATTTATTAAAACAGGGGTGAAATTATGTACAAGGACACTTGGCGTAATTTTTAACAAAGTATTAAAACCTTGGGTTACACGTAGTCGATATCCTGGTGTAATTATTAAACAAAGTATTAAGACCTTGTTACAGTTTAAGTCCCCAATTAGTTGGAATATTTGACTTTGGATATAAGGATAATTTAACGAGGACACTCGCACTTTATATTTATGACTGATGGACTGTTATGGACAAAAACCAGACGGACATATTAAATAATCCAGGATAAAGGACAATTAACCCATGGGAATAAACTAAAAATCAACACGTCAAACATCATGATTACGGAAGTTTAAATAAGCATAATTCTTTTATTTCATATTTAATTGCACTTTTAATTTATCGCATTTTTATTTATTGTCATTGTATTTAATTGCATTTTTAATTATCGTACTCTTTAATTATCGCAATTTTATTTTATCTCAATTTCATTATCGTTATTTACTTTACGCTTAAAATTAAGTTATATTTATATATTTTACATTAGATTTTAACTGCAACTAAAGTTTTAAAATCGACAAACCGGTCATTAAACGGTAAAAACCCCCTTTTTATAATAATAATATTACTTATATATATATATTTGTATTTTTATAAATTTAAAACTAATATAGCGTTAAGCTTGTTTAATTTTCCCTGTGGAACGAACTGGACTTACTAAAAACTACACTACTGTACGATTAGGTACACTGCCTATAAGTGTTGTAGCAAGGTTTAGGTATATCCATTCTATAAATAAATAAATATCTTGTGTAAAATTGTATCGTATTTAATAGTATTTCGTTGTAAAAATAATACTATTTCCTAGTACACCTCGCACACATCAAGTATTTTTGGCGCCGCTGCCGGGGACATTCTTGCTTAAACGCCGGAAGCGCAACGCTATTTTAAAAAAAAAAATTATTTTTAGTTTACTTTTATAAAAATACGTTTTTTTAAAAATACTTTTTAAATATACGAAAATATAAAAAGAAAAACAAAAATATAAATATTTTTAAGAGTTTATTAAATATATAAGTTCTATAAAGTTTCTTTATCTTTATTTTGTAAAAATATAAGTTTTATTTAATTTATATAAATATATTATATAAATATATAAAACAGAAAAAAAAATTACTCGAGGCCCGGTACTGTTACAGCCCAAAGCCTGGCCCGAAATCCCTATCCATGCGATCGCATGGATTTTTAACGTGAGGACCATGCGATCGCATGGCCCTGTCTGACACGCCAACTGTTGACCTAATTAAGCATTAATTACGGAGTATTATTTATTATTCTTATTTAAACCCTAATTAGGTTTTATTTATTTATTATTTAGTTTAGTGTTATTTAATTAATTTGTTTTATTTAGTTTAATAAGTTTTAATAAATTATAAAATTAATAGTTTTATAAAATAAATAATATAAAAATAATATTTTTATAAAAATTGTACTTTTTACAACTTTAAGTATATTTTTATATTTTGTACCTTTTTATTCGTTTTAGCGTAATATTTGTATTTTTCGCTCGTTTTTAGTTTCAAGTCATAGTTTTTGCCATAGTTATTTTTACTTCTAGATTTTTAGACTTTGCCGTAAAATCCCTTAAGTGCTTTTTCTTTAGACTAAGATTTAAGTCCTTTAGAATTTTGCGACACCGTTTTTATATTTTAGTACCTTTTTAAGTTATTGCCATTTGGGATATAGAATTTCTTTTAAGCTTTAATATTTTTAGACGCAACTTTTAATTTTTAGTTTTTAGTTCCTTTTTAAGTTTCGACGCGCTACATTCTTATTTTTATTTTTCGACTTTTTATTTTTCGACGTTTTTCGACGCGCTCTTTTTCTTTCTTATTTCTCGACATTCTAGTTTTTAGGACATAGAATTTTTCTATTTCTTCTCTCTAAATTTCTTTAAACTTTAACGAAAAATTATTTTAAGTGGTTAAATTGATAGACATCAAAATTTTCTGGTTCGTAGTAATAGTTGGATTTGTACGTGGACCAGGTTATTGGAGCCAAACAGTACTCAATTATATTGAGACCAAACGAATCCTGCCCCTCTGCTGCATCTTTTGGCTATTCGAAACGTGGGCAAAATCAGAAAAGTCTATTAATTTGATAACTTATATAATTTTTCTTATTTTTATAACTAATAGGATATTCAGTGAATGCACCGAGCAAAACGTTCACCACCTTTTGTACGTTCACCACCTGTAACTCGATCAAGACATCTAGCAAATATTGTCGCCGTTGATTTTTCTTTAGAATCGTCATCCAGTCGACCTAGTACTCCAATTCAAATTTTCGATAATCCATTTTTTGAACCCGACCTCACAATTGAGAATCCGGAGAATATTCAGGGACAATTCATAGATTCTGAACCATTAATCTTTCCTCCGGAACCACCAATCGTTCAAACAGAGTTTGTTGAGGAACCTACCATTAAATCAGAATCCTATAGTGATTCAGATTCAACAAATTCAATCATGGAGAATCTGGAACCTCTAAGTATGGAAGACCGAATGAGAGCTAAATGCACTGGCCAAGGTCACGCAATTACTCAACCTGACATAAATGCGCCAGATTATGAAATCAAGGGACAAATTCTACACATGGTAACTAATCAATGCCAATTTAGTGGTGCGCCGAAGGAAGATCCAAATGAACATCTTCGTACCTTTAATAGGATCTGCACACTATTTATATATATATATATATATATATATATATATATATATATATATATATATATATATATATATATATATATATATATATATATATATATATATATATATATATATATATCTATTTACAAATAGTGGTTCGTGAATCGTCGAGAGCAGTCGAAGGGTAATAGAACATTTGAAACAGTTTCAAAAATTTTTGAGACTCAACATTACAGACTTTGCTTATCGTGTTGAATTCATATAAAGATTAAATTTAAATTTGGTCAGAAATTTCCGGGTCGTCACAGTACCTACCCGTTAAAGAAATTTCGTCCCGAAATGTGATTGGGATGTCCATGGCTGACAATAAGTATGTTTTTATGATGCCTACGAGCTAAAAATTAGGGTTTTATCATCATCGAGTAATATAGATAAAACAATTTGATTTTGTAAAGAGTACGAGTGAAGCTATCATAAAATAGTGAAATGAGTAAATGTAGATTCGTCATATCTTTTGACGTAGATAGTATTGATTTCCAGAGTTCAAGGGATTTGGAGAAAATATTCTTAATAAGATTTAGTTCTTCGGTAATTAAGGAAATTAGGATCCGCTTTTAAATGCGATTATCTGTTTTGATTGCTCTGTCGGATATTTTACTATAAATTCATCTCTTCCGTCCCATTATTTTCACAATTCCTCTACTTCCTTCTATTTTGAAGCTTCATGCTTCTGTTTTCTTCCCGACTTAAAGTAAACATATCAAGATGTCTCGGTTTTGTAGGTATAAAGTTCGGATGAATCATGATTAAGATTCTAATTAGCGAGAAACGTAATAGCACGATTTGATTTGTTAAATTACCAGAATCACAAAAGATAGAACTATCAAGAATGTGTGTTCTTGATGAGTTTAGGGATTAGATAGAATGTAAGAGTCGTGTAACATGGCACATGATGATGGTGCTGATCTGTGAATCATCACATTTCATTAGAAATTCAGCATGACTTACTGTAATATAATCACGTTGATCAAGTGTCATTATATTATACTAACTCATGCATCAATTTCCAACACTACTTCAATAACATTCATATTTTAAACTCAAAGGTTTACAGAATATAGAAAGTAACAGTTTCTTATATGATGTAACACTGATAGCGCGAAGAGATAAATGATTTCATATAAGAATATCTTCAGATATATCGATGATATTTATAATAAAAGATACGATGATATCTTAGAATTTTAGAATCAAATTGTGATGAAGAAATTCATTCACGAGGATTTAGAGCGATTAAGGAGCAAAATATTCGATAAAGATTTCATCAGAAACAGAATCGTCAAGATTCTTTATGTACAAGTTTAGTCCTTGTGATTTGTCCACAGCCTCCATCATAATTTCGCATGATCCGCTTCTTAGTACTAAATTTTCTATTGAGCATTTCCAACACTCCATTCTTTATCATCATACTTTCGACTGTTAAGGTCGTTTACAGTTTGCTTCTTCCTCAGCATTCTCAACATTTAGAGTATTAATTCATAGACTAGGTGCTTTTCAAAATTTCAGAATGGAAGATCATAATTCTAAGGGATAAGGATTATATGTGTACTTATAACTGTTGATGTAGACATGCTGCGAGATTTCAAAATGCTGATTGCTAATTCCCGGTAATTGGTATAGTAATTCTCGTTATAAGATGTAAATGAGTAAATGATAGGGTTTCACTAAATGTAATGATTTTTCAGAAAGTCCAAGATCAATGAAGTTGATGGTAAGTTTACTGATAATGTGGTAGAATATAAACGGTTCCTCGATAACGATGACGAAAGGCAAACTTATATATCAAGGTTATAATAGAGTTTATTCGAATGAAAAGTCGAAATTGATTTACTGAAGCTGTGACAAAACTGGCTACTTTGAAAGGGATTACCAAGTTATTTTGGGTAATAACAACGCCAAAGGAGCTAGTACAGATACGTGTTAAACGTTTACTCAGGTTCCGAGTGTTTTCAGGTGCATAACTATATGCATCAATCTTTTCTTTCGTAGATGAAGTGCGGTTGGTTGATCCTCTCGATTGAGGAGTTTTCAAGAATCATGGAAGGTTTGAACGCATATTCTAATCGTCAAGATGCAAATGAGGTTTAAGATGAAATCAAGTGGCAAACTTGAAGAAATGTTTAGTTTCATATGTTATAATCAATATTTTAATTCATTTTAATTATCCAATGTTGGTAGTCCACAGTTAGCAATTCAATAATTCATACATATAATTTAATATATAATATTTAAATTAAAATTAATTAATACGTATCGTGACCCGTGTACATGTCTCAGACTCGATCACAACTCAAAGTATATATATTATTGTAGAATCAACCTAAACCCTGTATAGCTAACTCTATCATTACTGCATATAGAGTGTCTATGGTTATTCCAAATAATATATATAGATGCGTTGATATGATATGTCAAAACATTGTATACGTGCCCCGATATTTAAAATGCGTAAATAACAGTATTTAAATGACGATAAATAAAGTGCATAAAATAAATAGCAGAAATTAAATGACAATAAATAAAATTGTGAGAATTAAATTGCTATAAAATAAATTGCGATAAATAAAATGTAATCAGTTAGCTAGGAACAGTTAGCTGAAAACAGTTAGAGTGGATTCTTAACAAAATTTCTCATATTTAATTTGTTTGTTTCTAACAAATTTTATTTTGTCCAATGTTTTCTTCATTATGCCACTCGTTGGATTCTGGTAAATCAAAATCCAAATATGAAATTGAATGAAAATGATTATTCTACGGTGAACGGATACGTATATCGGTGGTTGTAAATAGGATAGTAAATGACTGTTGAATTAGATTTGAAAGAATGTACAGTGTACTTATTAATGTGAAATCTAAATATTCCTCGGGTATTACCTACTCGTTAAAATATTTTCAACATTAACAGTTTGTACGAAAGAATTTTTAATTACAATCTTTATGAAAAAATATATATACATATATTTTTTCTTCATATGTAATCATGGATTTAATGAGTCAATGTGATATTAAACTCATTTGATTTACCGTTAGAACAAGAATATATATAACCTCTAAAACATTAGAGATTACATAATCGTCATATCGAACGAAGATAAATGATGTAGAACGATGATTATACTCGAGATACAGAATGAGATGTTGAGGCATGGATTGTTTATGGTACTGATGCTGTTACTGATGGTACTATTGGTGCCGGTGATGTTGTTGAAGCTGGTAAATTTTGCACCATATTCTCTAAATTGATTACTCGAGCGCGAAGTTCGTTGACTTCTTTTATTATTCCGGGATGATTGTTGGTTGGAACGAGTGGATGAATAAGGTTTAGAATTTTAGATAGAATATAATCGTGGCGAGATATTCAGAAAATGAGGGTGAAAATGGTGTTTCGGATTGGTTCGCCGGTGAGCGCTTTAGGTTCATCGCCAACAGGTGAATTTGGTTGATGGAAAAGATCGCATTCTTCTCGTTTCCATTGATTAGGTCGACTACGAACTCATCCCCAATTCATCCAGAATTGATGATGACTGATTGGTTGATCCATCCTGGTTACACTGCTTTCGGAGTTCGAGTGGAAATCCATATCGGAATAGCTGTCGGAAATCCGAGGAATTCGAACTGGTGGAGGGATCCATCTCGTACGATCAGATGAAAGATTTCTGATATGAAATAGATTATAGGATGTAGATTAGTACCATGCAATACATGATTTACATATGCATATATAATACTAAAATCCCATAAGTTACGGAGGAATCTACGGAAGCTGTCAGGCAAAGGTAACAATAATAGATACGCTAAGATATGAATTAGAAAATATGCTAAGATATGAGTTTTGTCTATACACTATCTAGGCAATAGAGCCAGTAAGACGTGTCTAGACTTTAAGGATGATAAGCAATTAATTTTTGACACTAAATGATAAGCAAAAATTTTGACATGCAGACACGGTCGAAGTCCAGACTCACTAATGCATCTAAACAACTATCAGTTAGACACACTAATGCAAGACCTGGTTCGCTAAGACCACCGCTCTGATACCACCTGTAGTGACCCGTCCTAATCTATCTGGACAAATACATTACATTTAGTTACATCGCGAGGTACTTGACCTCTATATGATACATTTTACAAACATTGCATTCGATTTTGAAAGACTAACTTTCATTACATCGAAAGTTAATGGCATGCATACCATTTCATAATATATCCAACTATAATTGACTTAATAATAATCTTGATGAACTCAACGACTCGAATGCAACGTCTTTTGAAATATGTCATGAATGACTCCAAGTAATATCTCTAAAATGAGCAAATGCACAGCGGAAGATTTCTTTCATACCTGAGAATAAACATGCTTTAAAGTGTCAACCAAAAGGTTGGTGAGTTCATTAGTTTAACATAAATAATAATTTTCATCATTTTAATAGACCACAAGATTTTCATTTCCATTTCTCATAAATATCATGCATAAAAATCATTCATATGGATTGAACACCTGGTAACCAACATTAACAAGATGCATATAAGAATATCCCCTATCATTCCGAGACATCCATCGGACATGATAAAATAACATCGAAGTACTAAAGCATCCACTACAACGGATGTGGTTTGTTAGGCCCAATAGATCTATCTTTAGGATTCGCGTCAATTAGTAGACTGGTTTACTAATTCTTAGGATACCAAGCAAAAGGGACATATTCGGCTTCGATCATTCAACCATATAATGTAATTTTGATTACTTGTGTCTGTTTCATAAAACATTTATAAAAACGCATGTATTCTCTGTCCCAAAAATATATATTGCAAAAGCATTTAAAAAGGGAGTAATGAAACTCACTATACTGTATTTTGTAGTAAAAATACATATGACGACATTGAACCAGTGTAGGGTTGACCTCGGATTCATAAACCTATATCAAGTTTAAATATTAACACATGTAATCACAATCAAATAAGTTTTTATATATTTTAATTATATAATATATTACTTATTTATTTTAATAATATTTTTTGTTATTTCAAATGTTATATATAGATATATGTTATATTGTATATATATATATATATATATATATATATATATATATAATTTAATTAATTTTATAATAATATAAATAATTATATTTTAGTTAATATATTAAAACATATTATTATGTAATATTAGTATACTTGTAATATATAAATATCATTTATTTGTTTAAATAATAATAATAATAATAATAATAATAATAATAATAATAATAATAATAATAATAATAATAATAATAATAATAATAATAATAATAATAATAGTAATTTTGTAAAGATAATTATATAGTTCTTATAATAATAATAATGTTTCTAGTAATAGTAGAAATGATAGTAATGATGATAATAATGGTAATAGTAATACTACCTCTTAGAAGTAGTCTTTAAAAAAATGCCCAAGTCCGGGTTTGAACCCGCAATGTCCCGCTAACCCGTCAACATCGTTAACCATTGAACTATTTTCGTTTTTTTTTTCTAATTTATAAACCCGAATTAAATCATATAACCTATATATCTATTTGTTTCCTTTTTCTTTTCCTTCACAAAAACAAGACCCATTTTAATATCTTAGAATCAGATGTAATCATCATCTATCATTAACGTTTTTTTCATTATCATCATCATGATAAACACTTCATCATCATCTTATATCATTGTGCTAACATCTTTATCATCATCTCATTCTAATCATCATCCTACATCATTATTACTATCATCTATATCATCATAATAAAATCATCACGATCGTATGTTCCTCATTATAACAACATCATACCCGTAATCATTTTTAAACGTAAAACACAATCATCATTAACATAACCTCATCGCTATTATCTATATCATCTTTAACATCCATTATACCTAGTTCATTACCTTCATTCGTTCATTATTTATGATCCTAATCTCACCATTATCCACTCTTTTTATCATAACCATAAATTATCATTATAATCATACGCATTTTTTATTAAAATTAACTCAAAAAAATTATGAAACGTCAAACTAAAAGTCCCATTTGTCGGCCATGAAGTGTCCCTTTGATCCATTTGATACAGCACTATATAATATTCTATATTTGACACAACCCCAATTATTTATGTAGTACACTTCTTTCTCCTTTTTGTTTTTGTAAGTTTGTGAATCAACAACGCACTCTTACTTGGTTTTATATTTGGTGTTCGACTGAAAAACAAAGGCGTAGTAGTAGTAACATAACAGAAACAGAAACCGGAACATTTGCAGTAGCGGTTAACTTTTATGAAGATGGGTTTCGAACTGTAGCATTTGTACGAGCAGACTAGTAGTGTATTTGGACGGTTTAAACAGAAAACATACAAAACCCAAGCTGTAAAAGTTTGATGGTTATTGTCACATGATGTGGTGAGATGGTGTTGATGTTGAATTTCGGTTCTATGCAGTAGAAACACGATCCAGTTTGCAGCAGTTCGGGTTGGTGATTTAGGTGGTGAAAGATGGCGGCTATGGTGGGTGTAGGGTGTGGTGGATTGGAGTGGTGGATGGTTGTGGTGGTTATCGATGGGTGTTCTTGGATTGTGATTTACGGTTGCAAGATAGTAGCAACAATTAATATATAAATAACGGTCCCATTGTTTCGATACTTAAACTGTATGTATATGTATAACGAAGACGGAAGCATTGAGTTGTGGGTAAGGTGGCGTATTAGTGGTTCAAGGTTGTGGGTTTTAAGTGTCATGGTGGTGATCATGGGATTGAAACCAACAAGTGGGTTTTGTTCTTGAAGCTTTTTGAATAGCAAACGAAAATAGAAACATACCTGTGGTGGATACTTGATTAGTGAAGAGTAAACAGAACATAATATTAGACGCATCAGTTGGCGTTTATTAGTGGTGATGGTTGGTTAATTTCGACAACAACAGAAAACCAAATTAAGAAGTGGTTTGTGATGAAGATGGTGGGTTTGGTGGCGATTGTTGTAGCTTATGGTGGTGGTTTAGGAAGAAAAGTGATCGTGTGAGATGAATGTGGCCGGAGGTGATAGCTCTCGATGGTTGTTGATGAAAAAGAATGGTGAAGGTGGTAAGGTGGATGTCGGTTAGAAATAGATAATTCAGAAAGTGGGTGATTGAGCTTCATCATATATATGCTACTTATAATATATGTATATATATTACATAGATGATGGGAACACTCAATCAAACACAGTGAAAAGTCATTATGTTAAATTAATTCACGGATCAGTTTATGGGTTTGTTTTATCTCCACAACTCATATGCTTGTATATATA
Organism: Rutidosis leptorrhynchoides; assembly: GCF_046630445.1. Lineage (NCBI taxonomy): Eukaryota > Viridiplantae > Streptophyta > Magnoliopsida > Asterales > Asteraceae > Rutidosis > Rutidosis leptorrhynchoides. The sequence goes on along the minus strand of NC_092336.1, from coordinate 208,103,538 downwards.
TATATATATATATATATATATATATATATATATATATATATATATATATATATATATATAGGCATACTTGTGATGAAAAGAGGTACCAATCAAAAACAGTACGGAGTAATAGATATCTAATTTAAGCACTGTATTAACATTGGATTCTTACATGTTGAAAAATTAAACATATAAACTATGACACTATCTGTAACCAATTTTAAAAGTGGAACACACAAACAATAATATAAATATTATAATAAAAATTTTAATATCGTTCTATAACAACACGTGATGAATACAAAAGTAACAGTAAGCCTTTGTTTTAATTTGGATTCTAATTACTGACAGTTTAGAACGGATATGTGTATCGTACTCCGTTGTTTGCTTAGTGGTGAATAAAAGTGTTCAGAAAAATTCCATATTTTTAAATTAACTATATTTATTTATTTTAGTCATTATGGTATAAAATTCGATCATAAATTATTAAACAAAAATTAACTCACTGTCCACGCCCGATCCTGGATAAAATATAAAAAGTGTTGAAATTTATTAATTAGCTTCTAAATATATTTTGAATAAACATAAAATTTATATAACTCATTTTCGGGTGACCGTTTATTTTAAAATCACATAAGTTCGTATTAAACTTGTTTAATATTCATCAAATGGCAATTGAGTGTTACTGTTGTTTACTAAATAGATTCGAAACTATATATATATTCATTATACATTATTTACATATATAGTTATATTTTAAATAATAGTTATTATATATTATTTTATTTTACATTATTAATTCTAACAATTACGTCATATAATATTTTAATTTATATTTCATTTTCATATATTTTAAATATATATGTATCTATTTACAAATAGTGGTTCGTGAATCGTCGAGAGCAGTCGAAGGGTAATAGAACATTTGAAACAGTTTCAAAATTTTTGAGACTCAACATTACAGACTTTGCTTATCGTGTCGAATTCATATAAAGATTAAGTTTAAATTTGGTCAGAAATTTCCGGGTCGTCACATCAATTTCGTAGAACATTTTGATAAACGTTTTGGATGAAACAACTGAAATCTTGTGATCCACATTTATATACAGATTATGCGCAACATTAAAACTATGAACTCACCAACCTTTGTGTTGACACTTTTTAGCATGTTTATTCTCAGGTTCCTAGAAGTCTTCCGCTGTTTGCTTATACATTATACAAGCTATGTGCATGGAGTCATACATGCTTTATTCGAAAAAACTTTGCATTCACAAAATCATCACCACGTATCTTATTTGACTGTATTGTCAACGGATGTATTGTTAAAAACTATTATATACGGTGATTGTCTATACGTAGAAATCATCAGATGTCGAAAACCTTGGATTTATATATTCATGTATGGTGTGCCTTTTCAAAAGAATGCAATGTTTACAAAACGTATCATATAGAGGTCAAAACCTCACTATGAAATCAATGAATGATGTATTCGTCTAAATGGATTTAGACGGGTCATCACACCAAGTGACGGAGCCGTTAAGTGTATTGACGGGGCTATCACACAAAAATCATGATTATTTTTGAATTCTTCTATCATAGTATATACCTTCATTTTAAATAGTCACAATATGATATGACGTTCGTTATTGATTTTCGAATTCTTGTTGTTTAACAAACATACAATAATAAAACATTCCAGGTGTGATAAATTTCATCATCAAACAACGCATAAATGAGAATAATTCTTTGAAAAAACTATTAACAATGACATGAAGGTTTGTACCTGCTTTTTTGAAACAAAAGGTTATTGGATAATATGGTGAAGATCGAGAAAAATAGTTGTAAAGGTTTGTACATATTGAGAAAAAGAGTTGTGATAATATATGGTGGAGATGCTTCGAGGTACATATTTATAAAACAATAATACCGTATTAAATATTGAATGATATTTTATTAGTTATTTTTTCCTTTCAAATCGTCATTCATATATTATCGGCATTTATTTGTTATTATTTTGTATCTTTTTTAATTAGAATTAATTTTAATATAAAATAAAAACAACATCATTATGAAAATTAAAGTGTAATTAGTGAAATGATAACAAAATCATTAGAGCTTTAAATTTGTTTTTATTTTGTATCTCTTTTAATTAGAATTCATATTAATATTAATATAAAATAATGACATCAACATTATGAAAATTAAAGGGTAATAGAAAATTACGGAGTATAATTTATTTAATTTATTAAATAATTAGTTACTATAAATATAATTTTTTTAATTATAAAATACTTAGGATTAATGACATCATATAAGTGGCGTAGATTTTTTTTTCTTTTTATTTTTGATTTTTTCTTAACAAAGGAATTAGCCTAATAATAACATCATCATTGTAGGATTTTAATAGAAACTATAGATTTGACTCAAGCCTCAACACTTACGTCATTAGTGCTAAATAATAAAAAGCAATTAAATTAGTGCTAAATTAGTGCTAAATACTAAACGATTTTTAAAATTAAACGATTTAAGAAAATAGTGCTAAATAAATCAATTAATAAAAAGCAAAATTAGTGCTAAATAATTTCCAAGAAAATAGGCGGATCGTAGAGTATTTAAAACCATGACATATGCATATATAGACGTAAGTGTTATCAATACCTACGCTTTAAGAAAATAAAAAAAAATAAAGAGAAAAATTATAAGTCCCTCATGATAATGTTATTAAAATACTTAATTGTATTTAATAAAAATATTAACATGTTAATTGTATAATATATGAATCATTATGTACAACTTTATGATAAAATACTCTATGATCATATCTACAATATTTGAAACATTATGTATAACTTTCTGGTAAAACACCTCAATGACCATATGTACAATATTTGAAGCATTATGTACAACCTGGTGATAAAACATCCTCATGACTATATGTACTAACTTTAAAAGCAATTGTACATATCTTTTATAAAACACCTCATTAACTGATAGTGCTCCAAATGAACATATATTTAGTAGCAATATCCTCCCAATATGTAAATTATTTAGTTGTAATTGTTCCATATTCAAGTAATATTCGTTTATATTTAATAAGTGCGAAGACAAAAGGCGAAAACGAAGAATTGAAGACGGAAAGGTCCAAAATGCTCAAATGTACAAAGATACAATTAAAGTGGTTCAAATTATTGATGAAGAACGTCTAAAAATGACAAGAGTACAAGTTGCGGAACGCAAAGTACACGATATAAAATAATACGCAAATACGTCCGAAAATCCGGAACCGGGACCCGAGCCAAGAAGAAACGCCCGACGCAACGGACCAAAAATATCTAGTCTACTATGCACAAGAATAAAATATAATATATAAATAATTATATTAATTATTTATATATTTATATTTATTTTAAATTATGTCGACGAACAAGAAAACAAAAATGATTGAGCTGGATTCTGGTGGCCATGCGACTCGCATGGCCAGAAGGCTATTTCCCATGCGAGTTGCATGAGGATCAGAATCAGGCCTGGTCTATAAATTTGCCATTTTTCGTCCGAGTTTAAACACACCACACCAACATAATAATAATAATACTCCCTAGTATAATATAAATAAATATATATATGTATATATAGTATAGATTAGTGTTATATTAGATTAGTTCGGGTTATGTAAAGGTTATTTTACGGGTTTTTGAAGTCGAAATTCTGTCCGTGTAACACTACGCGATAAATACTCAATGTAAGTTATGTTCTCCTTTTTAAATTAATGTCTCGTACTTAAGTTATTATTATGCTTATTTAATCCGAAGTAATCATGATGTTGGGCTAATTACTAAAATGGGTAATTGGGCTTTGTACCATAATTGGGGTTTGGACAAAAGAACGACACTTGTGGAAATTAGACTATGAGCTATTAATGGGCTTTATATTTGTTTAACTAAATGATAGTTTGTTAATGTTAATATAAAGATTTACAATTGGGCGTCCCTATAAATTACCATATACACTCGATCGGACACGATGGGCGGGGTATTTATATGTACGAATAATCGTTCTTTTAACCGGACACGGGAATGGATTAATAGCCACTAGAATAATTAAAACAGGGGTGAAATTACATTCAAGGGTAATTGGTGTAATTGTTAACAAAGTAGTAAAACCTTGGTTTACACGCAGTCGATAACCTGGTGTATTCATTAAACAAAGTATTAAAACCTTGTTACAATTCGAATCCCCAATTAGTTGGAATATTTAACTTCGGGTATAATAATAATTTGACGAGGGCACTCGCATTTTATATTTATGACTGATGGACTGTTATGGACAAAAACCAGACGGACATATTAAATAATCCAGGACAAAGGACAATTAACCCATGGGCATAAAATTAAAATCAAAACGTCAAACATCATGGTTACGGAAGTTTAAATAAGCATAATATATTTTATTTCATTTTTTCTCGTACTTTTATTTATTGTCATTTCAATTATTGTTATTTATTTTATATTGTTATTTAAATATCGTCATTTACTATACGCTTCGCTTAAAATATAAATCGACAAACCGGTCATTAAACGGTAAAACCCCCACTTTTATATATTATTATATATATATTTATATATTTTTGTACAAATATAATTATATAAAAATAAGTGTTTCATAAGCCCGTCTCCCTGTGGAATGAACCGGACTTACTAAAAACTATACTACTCCGCGACTAGGTACACTGCCTATTGTGTTGTAGCAAGGTTTTGGTATATCCATTTTGTAAATATTTAATTAAAACTTGTTAAATTTTGTAGCATTCCGTATTAAAAATATAGTATATTTCGTAACCCCACGCTACGACATCAAGTTTTTGGCGCCGCTGCCGGGGAGTCGGCGAAATATTTATTTACATTTTTAGAAAAACAATATAAAATCTAAAAAAAAAAAAAAAAAAAAAAAAAAAAATATTTTAAAACCGAAAAAAAAATATATACTTATATATATTTTTAAGATTTTTATTTACAAAATTATCAAATATTTCTATTTTTAGTTTTATAAAAATATAAGTTTTTATTTAAACTATATAAATATTTTATATTAAATTTTAAAACAGAAAAATTAAAAAATAGAAAAACAGAAAAAAAAAAAAAATAATAATAATAAGTAATCGGGCCAAGGTACTGTAGCAGCCCAACTTTTGGCCTGGATCCGAACACCATGCGAGTCGCATGATATTTCAACTGAACCCCATGCGAGTCGCATGAGGACAGCTGACAGGCCACAAATTGACCTAAAACTGCATTAATTACGCGGATTTATTTATTATTATTATTATAAACCCTAGTTTTTATTATTATTATTATTATGTTTTTAGTTTAATTAATTTATTATTACTTTTAACTAGTTTTATATTATATAAACTTAATACTTTTATAATAATAAATATAAAAATAATATTTTTATAAAAATAAATACTTTTTACAACTTTTTATATATTTTTATATTTTGTATCTTTTTAATCGTTTAGCGTAATATTTGTATTTTTATCGTTCGTAGTTAGTTTTTAGTCTAGTTTTTTTTGCCATAATTATTTTATATTTCTAGATTCTTAGGCTTTGCCGTAAAATCTCTTAAGTGCTTTTTCTTTAGATTAAGACTTAGGCGCTTTATAATTTTGCGACGCCGTTTATAGATTTTAGTGCCTAATAAATTGCCGTTTTTCCTTTAGAATTGCATTTACCTTTAGACTTTTAGGCACAACTTTTTAGATTTAGTTTTTAGACTTTTAAGTTTCGACGTTTTTCTTTCTTATTTTTATTTTTCGACGTTTTTCGACGCGCAATCTATTTCTTTCTATTTTCTCGACGCTTTAGTTTTCTAGGACTTAGAAATTTTCTCTACTTCTTATCTAATTCTCAAACGGAAAGAAAAATTATTTAAGTGGTTAAATTAATGGACGTTGACATTTTTCTGGTTCGTAGTAATAGTTGGATTTGTTAGTGGCTAGTTGTGGGCTTCCGATTTAAAGGGTCCTGGCTACCTGCTGCATCTTTTGGCTATTCGAAACGTGGGCAAAAATCAGAAAAGTCTATTAATTGGACAACTTATATAAGTTTTTCTATTTTTATAACTAATAGGATCATTTGTGAATGTAGCTAAAATTTGGCCGTCGCAATAAAATGGAAAATTTTGAAAACAAGGCCTTGGAAACTCTTTTTGAACTCCAAAATCAATTAAATCAATACTCTCAACCGAGTGTTGATGACAATTCGTTCAGTCAATCTTGAATCACAAATGATGAAACAATAACTGGTTGTGAAATTTGTGGAGATTATCACTCAACATGGGAATGTTATTATTACGTTCCTATGGAAAATTACGTACCCACAGAACCTGAATGGAACGATTATGAAGAACGCAATTCAAACTGGGATTATTCCCAAGAATATATCCAAACTCAACAACCAGAAGACGAGGAAAATTACGTGTCCGAAAATTCTTTAGACAATATGAAAATCAAACTCGAAGAACTTGATGCTCAAAAGGAACAAATGAGAGAGTTTGTAAACCGGCAAGCTGAAACTCTATCAGATTACACACCTGTTGATCTGAGGAGTCGTGTGCAAGAAAATCTCAAATCATCGAATTTTGATGAATTCGAGAGCTCCGAAATCACCAACTATCCCGATGATACTTTTTATTCAGTCTTACCAAATTCACAACATATCGACACATTAGCCTCTACCGACGAAATAATCAATCCATCAATGGAGGATGAAGAAGAAGAAAGGGTGACAAATTGGTACTCTTGGGAAAACGATAACGTTGAAAATTTTACCCCCGAGGCCAAACCGAACTTTACCATCCCACAACTTTCCAACCCAATATTCTCAATAGACGAGTCATCTACTGAAGATGAACTACGAGCTGTAATAGATAATGACACCTCGGATTTCACCCAATTGGGTAATAGAGGTGAAAACTTTAATCCCGAGAATAAACGGAAGGACACTTTTGGAATTGACCACCCTATAGATATAAGTATGTCGGTGTATATCGATCCATTTGACCAAGAACCAGAAAAGAGACATATCCATTTACTAAAAGCTACACTTAAAAAAGAATTAAGTAGTGACGATCGGGTGAGTCTAAACTTTAAACCCATTGATATATTATACACCACCCGAGATGCAAATAACTGGCTCACTATTTTAATTCGTGGAACTTATTCCACCGATTTCACATGTCGTCAGCTAAGTGTGGGGAAGTCTAACCCTACTTAACGTTAAATTAGGGGTTCAGGTTAGTACATAACTCGTTAATAAACATGCATAATAAATTAGGGTAAAAGATGCATTTTCAAAGATTAGCAAACAGTTCAGAAAAGCAACCATTTTTGAAGAAAAACATGTGTGATAATACAAGAAGGAATGAACGATGAGGCGCGCCATCTATCATTCGACGAGCTTTGTAAGTACAAACTAGGTATTCTTAATCACTTTTCTACACTAATCACCCTCATGAATTTATAATTAGAGTCTGATTTCATGCAAATGAGGGCATTGCATGATCTCAAGTGTGGGGAAGGGTTATAAATTCTCTCGGGTTTACACTTGGTTTATTTGCCAAATTTTGTGAAAATTTGAAAAATTTTCAACTAAATAAATTTAAAATCATGTTTATACATATTTATGAACGATGAAAACTAGGTGTTAATACCGAAATTATCGTTACCTAGAAAAGGACATAAATTGAGAAACAACCCAAAACGCTTGAATTCATTTAAAATGGAATAAAGGAAAATAACAAGGCAAAGAAAGAAACTAAGTGTGGGGAGAATATACCAAGTTATTAAAAACTATCTATCATATGTTTCTGTAAAGTTATTGCAGGTACTTTTGTTTTGAACTAAATTAATAGTTTTACCCGGTTTATTATGATACTTTTGAAAGAAAGATGGATCTACACGATGAATCAATTCCATCATTAGAAGGAAGTAAAGTCTTCCGAAAAAGACACGCGCTTCTTGATTTAGGTCATGAAGTTGTCGTCCAGACCAGCTGTAGGTTGACGAAAAATCTAGAAAATTCATCACTAAAATTGGCTGGAAATCCACGGACCTCAGCATCAAACAGGGTCGCCAAGTGGTCAGATTTATCCTAACCATGAGAAGGATTTATCTCGTACAATGGGGAGGCACCGTGCAAATTAGCTTGATAAGACTAATGAATCAGATCCCCAGAAAGGATAATCTCCTTAAAAGATTAAAAATCAGCTTTTAAGCCTGATATTACTCAATCCTTGAGATTGACCTTAAAGATTGAGAATTACAAACTCATGGAATTCGATGATATCTAAACTCGAGCTTGAACGAGAAAATATTTTGATCAAAAATACAAACCGATTTGTTTTCTGAAAACCCATTTTCAATGCGTTCATTACCATTGAACGTAAAATCCTAGGAATTCACCTGGAATTCATTAGGTCACCTGAACCAAATCGGGTGTCAACCGTAAGAACGGTGGTTGCATAGCATGGTCGGAGACAGGACCTTGTGCCAGACCGAAAAATTATAGGATGATCTTTACTATTGCTCCTACCAAGGATAGTTCTAGCATCCGACACGTTAAAAAGACCATGAAAATTTGCATGTCATTAGACATTGCCTTAACAGTTTCTTGTTCATCGCTTTCCTTTACAACCGGACGGTAGTTTACCGAAAGGTAATATACGGAACAAGTAAACTGGATGTGTGCTTTCCGATACCAGGATAGCAGTGGATTACACGAACCTAAAAGTTTTAAGCCAAAATATTGATCCACAAATATATTTTGCAACACCAAAGAATGGATTAAATCAGAAAACTTGTCTAGGATAAAATCTAGCTTGAATTTTCAAAAGATCAAATGTTTTCATAAAGATCCAATTTCCTTAAGGATCTACATTTTTATAAGTCATGTGGGACTGTAAACCGCCTTTCAAATGTGCACTTTGCTTTGGAAACCGAAAGTAAATCGGCTATTTGATTGCAAGTGTCGTTGACCTAAACCCGAGGCAACTATGGATGACACACCCACCTTTAACCATGGTTCTATCGTTACTATCATTATTTATACCGCCATATCAAAATCACTGATGTACAAAGTGTGAAGAATAAAGAAGTGATTCGTGTGATGTATTATAATTTCAAGTTATGTATTGCTTGAGGACAAGCAACGTTCAAGTGTGGGGATATTTGATAGTGCTCCAAATGAACATATATTTAGTAGCAATATCCTCCCAATATGTAAATTATTTAGTTGTAATTGTTCCATATTCAAGTAATATTCGTTTATATTTAATAAGTGCGAAGACAAAAGGCGAAAACGAAGAATTGAAGACGGAAAGGTCCAAAATGCTCAAATGTACAAAGATACAATTAAAGTGGTTCAAATTATTGATGAAGAACGTCTAAAAATGACAAGAGTACAAGTTGCGGAACGCAAAGTACACGATATAAAATAATACGCAAAGACGTCCGAAAATCCGGAACCGGGACCCGAGCCAAGAAGAAACGCCCGACGCAACGGACCAAAAATATCTAGTCTACTATGCACAAGAATAAAATATAATATATAAATAATTATATTAATTATTTATATATTTATATTTATTTTAAATTATGTCGACGAACAAGAAAACAAAAATGATTGAGCTGGATTCTGGTGGCCATGCGACTCGCATGGCCAGAAGGCTATTTCCCATGCGAGTCGCATGAGGATCAGAATCAGGCCTGGTCTATAAATTTGCCATTTTTCGTCCGAGTTTAAACACACCACACCAACATAATAATAATAATACTCCCTAGTATAATATAAATAAATATATATATGTATATATAGTATAGATTAGTGTTATATTAGATTAGTTCGGGTTATGTAAAGGTTATTTTACGGGTTTTTGAAGTCGAAATTCTGTCCGTGTAACACTACGCGATAAATACTCAATGTAAGTTATGTTCTCCTTTTTAAATTAATGTCTCGTACTTAAGTTATTATTATGCTTATTTAATCCGAAGTAATCATGATGTTGGGCTAATTACTAAAATGGGTAATTGGGCTTTGTACCATAATTGGGGTTTGGACAAAAGAACGACACTTGTGGAAATTAGACTATGAGCTATTAATGGGCTTTATATTTGTTTAACTAAATGATAGTTTGTTAATGTTAATATAAAGATTTACAATTGGGCGTCCCTATAAATTACCATATACACTCGATCGGACACGATGGGCGGGGTATTTATATGTACGAATAATCGTTCATTTAACCGGACACGGGAATGGATTAATAGCCACTAGAATAATTAAAACAGGGGTGAAATTACATTCAAGGGTAATTGGTGTAATTGTTAACAAAGTAGTAAAACCTTGGTTTACACGCAGTCGATAACCTGGTGTATTCATTAAACAAAGTATTAAAACCTTGTTACAATTCGAATCCCCAATTAGTTGGAATATTTAACTTCGGGTATAATAATAATTTGACGAGGGCACTCGCATTTTATATTTATGACTGATGGACTGTTATGGACAAAAACCAGACGGACATATTAAATAATCCAGGACAAAGGACAATTAACCCATGGGCATAAAATTAAAATCAAAACGTCAAACATCATGGTTACGGAAGTTTAAATAAGCATAATATATTTTATTTCATTTTTTCTCGTACTTTTATTTATTGTCATTTCAATTATTGTTATTTATTTTATATTGTTATTTAAATATCGTCATTTACTATACGCTTCGCTTAAAATATAAATCGACAAACCGGTCATTAAACGGTAAAACCCCCACTTTTATATATTATTATATATATATTTATATATTTTTGTACAAATATAATTATATAAAAATAAGTGTTTCATAAGCCCGTCTCCCTGTGGAATGAACCGGACTTACTAAAAACTATACTACTCCGCGACTAGGTACACTGCCTATTGTGTTGTAGCAAGGTTTTGGTATATCCATTTTGTAAATATTTAATTAAAACTTGTTAAATTTTGTAGCATTCCGTATTAAAAATATAGTATATTTCGTAACCCCACGCTACGACATCATTAACACATGTACAAAGTTTCAAGCATATTGTACAACCATATAATAATTGTATTTTATTTTATTTTTAAAAAAATTTCAAGAGTCATTTGTTATTACTAATAATAATTATTATTATTTAAAATATAAATATTACTATTACTATATTATCTAATAGACAAAAATTGTGAATAGTAACCAGGGGTATTTTCATCATTTTACCTTTTTTTTAAAACTACATTTCATTACAACAACAAAGCCCCCACACTTTTTTCAAAAATTCAATACGACCCCCAAAATATGGGGTAAACTGTCAAATAACCATTTTCATAAAAAAATCTTAAATAAACTCCACCCAAATATTCAACGGGTCATATTTTCTCGCTCGCAACGAGTTAAATTTTTCCGACACCATCGTTAAACTCGAAATAATTTTAGGAACACAATGTCACTAACTATACGCAAAACGGACGCTTTTTAAAAAACGCTAAATATTTGAGGTACTTTTCATACATACTATTTAATAGACAAAAATGATGAATAGTAACCAGGGGCGTTTTGGTCCTTTCAGTTTTTATCCTTCAACTTTTTTTTTAAAAAAGCCCCCACACTTTGTTCAAATGTCAAAATCTACCCCCCAAACAGCGAGGTAAAGTGTCAAATACGCATTTTCATAAAAAAAATCTTAAATAAACTCCACTCAAATATTCAACGGGCAATATCTTCTCGCTCGCAATGAGTTAAATTTTTTCGACATTATCGTTAAACTCGAAATAATTTTAGGAACACAATGTCACTAACTCTACACAAAACGGACGCTTTTTAAAAGACGCTAAATATTTGAGGTACTTTTCATACACGTTGATTTTGCGTTAAATTTTTAAAAGTCGACAATTCAATAGCGAAACGCGTAGATGCACATATATTATAAATTTAAAATAATATTTAAATCTTTCACGAATTATACATTTTAGTTCGACTCGAGTTGCGCTTCAACGACATCATCGTTAGCCACGAAATAATTTTACAAACTAAACGCAATAAAATACATTGAAAAACGAACCCCGACGCAAAGCGAGGGTTCGAAAACTAGTTATTATTTATTATTATAATTATAATTATAATTATTATACTACTATTATTATTATTCAAATATGAGTTATCATTACGGGATTAATTACGTTACATATGTATGCGAAATACGTATCTCAATAAATGGTTGTAATGTAGGCTTTTATGACAAAGAAAATAGTAATTGTGATGAAAATTGGAAGATGGTGGTGGGAGAATAAATGTAGTTCATTTATTCTGACCAAGTTAAGTATACCAATATGTTTGTAAAAACAACGACAAGTTTCTTAGTCAAATTCGGCGGTTCAACGAGTCATTAAACTAAATGACTTTAGCAATTACATTCACTTAATAACTAAAATATATCATTAAACTATTTCGTTTAAATAAACTCATGGTTCCACGGGTCATTTCAATAGTATTAATATTAAAATCCTATAATAATGATGTCATTATTAGGCTAATTCCTTTGTTAAAAAATTCAAAAAGAAAAAGAAAAAAATCTAAACATGGTGGATGATGTCATTACTTTAAATAATTTTGAATTAAAATTAAATCTTATTAATTAATTATTATTATTATATTTTATTAATAATTATTTTAATTATTAAAATTAAATAATTTTGAATTATTTTAGTTAATTATTTTGAATTGAGTGCGAGGAGGTATAAAAACTAGGCAGAAGAAAACCAATTCTAAATTGATATTTTAATTTACACTTTAAAATAAAATGACAACCAATATTATCTTTTATGATTGGATATGGATTGTTTAATATGCATTTTAGGTTTTTGATGAAATGTTCAGCAGACGAGTTTCTTAGTCGGACTTTGTGGTTCCACGGGTCATTATACTTAATAAATTTACCATTTACGTTCACTTAATACCTAAAACATATTATTAAACTGTTTCGTTTAAACAAACCCGTGATTCCACGAGTCATTACACAAGTTTATTTTTATTTATATTTATGTGTATGTGTATCTTAGAAAATGGCCGACTTTGTGGTGAGAAAATCTACCATCTACCATAATCATTGAATTTAAGGTAACTAAAGTCACAAAATAATATTAATAAATGTACAACATCGAATCATAAGATAAGATCCCCTGACTAAAATAAATATTAATGTTAACCTTGTGTTTGTGTTACAGTTCATTTAGTGCCTTTCTTAGCGAAAGGTCAAGATATTTGACTCCCGGGGGTGCAACATTGTACAAAAAGTTGCCCTTTACCCTTAAATTCTACCCAATAGTGCCTTTTTCACATCGCGTTGCGGGGCAGGGGAAGGGGAGTTTTATCGTCCATGCCCTCGGATTGAGCCGAATTCTCTCCTGGACAGCAGTTGAGGGCGTGTTATGCAACTGTGGGAGATGGACGCGCTGGTAGTTAAGTCTCCCCCGAGTGATCCCGTATTGATGTTCAAAAAATATATTAGTGTTATCAAGATCTATATCTTGATTGTAAAATTAAAAGATCCCGTGATTTTAGCAATGATCTCGAATCATAATAAAATCGTATTTGACATAAGATCGCTATTAGAAAGACTTATATGGGTTGATGGTAAACTTCAACATAATTTAGCGTGGAACAATCAACCTGGAGGAAGATTTCGTATTGAGTTGGAGGAGCTAGTGTCAATTCTGGATTCGGTTAACTTCAGTCATCAATAACATGATCAGTGGATGTGGAAGCATGGGATAAATGGTATTTTACAACAAAAGAAATGTCTCAAGTGATAGATCGATGAGCAACTGTTACAAACTAATGAAAGCATACAGGAAACTAAGGTGAACAATTTAGTCCCTAAATCTCTAGGTATATTTGCATGGTGGATCAAAAAGAAAAGGATTATGGTTCGAGAAGAGCTTGATAAAAGGTATAGATCTCAACTTGATTCATTGTCCGTTATCCGAAGATTCATTGGAAACAGTGGATCACTCTACGAACTTTTGTAAGTTTGCTATGGATACTTGGGGTAGGGTATATAAATGGCAGGGTCTATGTAACTTCTACAAATTCAACATGGAAGACATTTTTAATGTGGACGGTAGCGGCACCTACTCAATCGAAGGCCGAAAGATATGGCAAGTTGTGGAATGGATTTGTGGTTATTTACTACGGAAGAATCACAATCATAAAGTCTTCAAAAATAAGAATTGGAAGTCCAATGATATTCAACGAGATACAACTTAAGAGCTTCGAGTGGGTTTTTAAAAACTCAAATTCAAGACAATCGACTGGCAACAATGGTTAATTAATCTCAGATTTATTGTGGAGCATACAACATTAGAACTGACGTGGGTTATAATTTGTTGCTTAATTGTTCCATATACATAGCCCTGTATAGTTGTTTATAACTATCCACCAACATGTAGAGAAAGATTTCTCCACCCATGAGAAGAAAAAGTCATCCCACTATTTACGGCAGAGAGATTGCTTACAGATCTACATTCGACCAAAAAAAAAAAAAGAAAAAAAAGAAATGCGCATGGATATAACAATGTGGATAAAAAAGGAAAAAGATAATCGATATGTACCTGCGTGTGCTATACGAGTTCAAGAATATGAAAAAGGACTACACTAAAGAAATGATAAACATGTAGAAACAAACACATACACACACACAAACACACACGCATACATATATATATATATATATATATATATATATATATATATATATATATATATATATATATATATATACATAGCTATATACATATACATAGGTACATATAGATGCATACATAGATACACATAGATACATGTACATGTAAATATATAAATATACATAGATACAAATACATACACAGATACATATACATATTACATATCTTACTACTATATAAGAAGAACTATTTTCTTACAACAGCTCAACTGATCGCCACATGTACAAGTTGATTGGTTGAACTTTTTCGTTTCTACTATTTGCGTTTTTTTATCCTAAATTGGGCTTTTGGGCTCACTTTATAATTATGATCTCTTGGGCCTTCTATTATTGTATCAGCTATTCAGCTTGAATTGGGATGACAACACCTGCTTCTTTCATTCAACCCTCCTACGACACATTTTTCCTTCTTATTGTCAGGCAGCAGCTATACGAAAGAAAAATACTTTGATATGCAGCCACGTGTAGAGTTATTTGTCTTCTATTTGTGGATACATTTATGGCTTTCAATAGTCTCGCACCTTCTTCTCCGCAGTGTTTCACATTTTATTGAACACTAAACCGCGATTATTATCAGTGAATTCATATTCTTCATCGCAAGCTGTTAACGATCAGGGTTTGTTTATTGTTTGAATTATTATTAATTTTATATATCGCATTCTGATTTACAATTGATTGTGGGTTGTTTATTGTTACACATTATTATTTATTTTAAGTTTCTTGAATTCTTTGATAAGCTTTTAAACAATTTTATGTATCTGAATTGATATTATGTGTTTTGTATCCCATGTCTTCCATATTCATATGATCTCTGTCAAACATACGCAAAAATATTATAGGCAATTCTCTTTAATTAAAGTTACATGTTTCGTTTCCATTCTCATCTTTTTGTGAGTTGTTAAATATATTTGTAACGATATTACTTGTTAGATTAGCTATTCAAGTTGGGGAAATTGATGTTAATCCTCGACTTATATTGATAACTATTCTCAAGCTCTCTTACAAACCTTAAAGGTCACAAGTTATATGTTTCCAATCTTTTTCTATTTTGTTTTTTATCCTTCATCTGATTTGCATAACTTTAAGGTTTGAATTTGATTGACATGGTCTTTAGCTTCTTTCAGGTTATCCAGGTAAGATCTTAAATGGATGTTGTTTTAGGTTTGTATGTTTATTTATATCACTAATAAAAGCTTTCAATTCATTATTGGAATTTTTTGTGTATTAGTCTTTGTTTGAGCAGTTTAGGGGAGTTGGGATATATATTTTCTTGTTCGACCCATAAAAGACCAGGCTAGCTCGTGCTTAAACTTCATTTAAATGAAGAACTCAGTCAGGTTGATACGATATTGTCTGACAACACCGATACATGAACATGCAATTCAATGAAGTCGTTAAATGCTTAATAATTATGGTCGCGACATGGCAGGAGTACTGTAATTGGATGTTAGTAACACGACTTCAAATACATTGGACAGTGAATTCATACAAAACATTTGAACTTCTGGGATGAGCACATTATGAACGGTCATTGGGTTAATGAACTTCATTTAGATATTATACACATAAGTTTTTAGAGTTTTGGCCACCTGCAGTCATCTGTTTGTCTCATATAGTACGAATTTTTTTTAAAATAGTAATATTTGGAAGGAGTTACAGAAATAGATTTTCAAAGTAGGTATTTGTAAACAGAGGTAAACCGGCAATCGAAATGCCAGTTTGTCACTTTCCAACTCAAACTGGCATTTGAAATGCTGGTTTGATCCGTACCTGGTACTGGTTTGAGGGTTTTGGCCCTCGTGCCCTAAACACACCTAAACCAGCATTTGAAATGCCTTTTTGTCTGCTTTTACTGACAAACCAAAAAATGAAAGACCGGTTTGCATGGTATTTTTTAATATTTTTGAGTTCTATTTAAACAGACAGTATTATTGATCGTTGTTGTCAAATTCCAGTATTATCTCAAACTACAACTTTTCACATTTCGTTTCTCTCACTATGGATCGTCGTTGTCATATTCCAATATCTCACAGGACAATCCTCGATGGGGTGTGTTTTTTAAGAGGAACTGAGCCAAAAGAAGATCATGAACTCACTTACGAGCAATTTGAAGAATTATTAGTGTTGTGTATTATAACTGACATTTTCGCTGTTTACCCTGATTGTGTACGTGAGTTCTATCATCATTTTTCTTTTTACGAAGAAGACAAAAATGTTAGGTTCATGTTGAAAGCTATACCATATTGCTGGGATATGGATATATTCAACAATGCTTTGGGACTCTCAACTGGAGGATTGTAATTTTACAATTCAACCACTCAAATTGAAGGCAATCTTCTTGAGACACATGTTGTTGGCGACACTTCTATACTAGATGTTGTCAACACATGTGTTGAAGATCACCATTTTAACCTTTGTGTCGAAATAAAAAAGATGTTTTTTGTTTTTATTAGAGCCAATAAACTGAAAATATATACTATCATCCGTAGCAATGTAACTGGTAGTCCCATTTGTGCGGTGGACGATTACTCTAATAGGGTGCTTCTAATTGAAGCTCTTACGATTTACTGGATCATGAATGGTATATCTTTCGATGTGGGATAAACTGAAAATATATACTATCATCATGGTTAATCGGATGCATGAAGCTAGGGGAAGCTTATATGCACCGTTACCATTTGGGATCCTGATTACCAAGTATTTCCGACATCTTAGCATATCAACATCGTGTGACTATTGTATTCCTGATAGAAATCGTCTAGTCTCCTAGTTTGTTGTGTGTTATAATAAACATAAACACGGTTATATTTTTTTTTGGAAGGGGGGGGGGGGGTAAGAAAATACATAATTAAATGGTACATAAATAAAAACATTACATATAGTAAAACTAAACACATAATTAAACCAGATGCAAGCCTATAGGTTCACTTCTGGTAAACGCTCTTGTTGTTATTTCATCCCATTCCTCTTTGTCGTTTAAAAACACAAAATTTTCTTTGGTAACGTGATAATACATCACACCCGAGTGTTTGATGGGACATTTTTTTTGATTCACTCAAACAACTTCGAAATACTCATACTTTTAACATCCATGGGGGGAAAGATTTTCCCCCCCGAGTGTGTACCACTTCATATCGGCCGAATACTGAACCTTGTAGAAAACATCAATCCATGGATCCATTGGTGTAGTGTAATAGAGTGATATGTGTGGGGTAAAAGAGTGATACAATCAAAATAACAAATAGACATGTGTTTATATAGACTAGTATGGTCTGATAAACCGACATTCTGATAGCCAGATTCAGTAAAAGTTGATAAGACTGCACCCGGAATTAAAAGCTGACAAGACTGAAACCGACATTCTGATAGCGGGTTTCAGTAAAAGCTGTCAAACAATATGGTTTCATAAATCGGCAGTCTGATAGCCGGTTTCAGTAAAAGCTGTCAGTAAAAGCTGAAAAACAATAAATGGTAAGCTATAAACAGTAAATGGCAAGGTAACAAATAGTAACCAGTGTTTATAAGACTGGTTTATGTTATGGTTATAAAAGTGCATGTTGATAGTTACATTAACACATGTCAAACATGGAACCGAAGTACATTTCAATTGACGTATATCACGGCTGCAATTATGAAGATGAAACAAAATTCTCAGGAGGCGAGAAGACTACATTTGACGATGTTGATGTTCGCAGGTTTGATATGCAGAAGTTGAATGAATTTCTTCGAGAAAAGTTACCGAAAAATCCAGATTCTATGGACATACACTATTTTCTGAAAAAATTGAGTTGTATGTTTTGTTTGGAGTTTTTTGAAGACACACTTAAGTTCGGTAGGATATATGATAGCTATGGTGAATAATATAATTCATAAACTTGTAATAGATTGGTAGTAGTTGGGTTATTATTATTATTATTATTATTATCATCATCGTCATTATTATTATCATCTTCATTATTATCATTGTTATTATTATGAACAACACTTTGATTGAAAAACATAAATACGATTACAACAAATGGAGTACAACAAATTACTAGTTAATTTCTTAACTAAACCTATTAGGACACGAATTCCTATTATGACATGGTTGTCTACAAAAACCACACCTTGGTGGACCTATATCTTTGTTGTGACTTTCATCCATCTCATTACGGAACCGTCATTGTCGTCTCCTACCCCTATGTGTGATCAGTCTTGATGGATCAGCCTTAATTGTGCAGTTTGCAAGTATGTGGCATCTCTAAGTAGATGTAAGTGATAATTATATTGTTCTCTCCACATGGTAGTACTGTAGTATTTACTAATCAAGGTCTTTAGATCTTTATTTCATTTGCGACATACTGCAAATGCCATGAGAGCAAGGCATCCTTTAATGTTGCCATCTTCCACACGTGCACTTTTTGACCAAATATTCCACAGCGTACTCTATCCCCCCATCACCACTTCTTTGATATGTAGATTGGACCTTGTACACGCCTGCTGGAAAGTCATAGCATGTTATTGTGTAAGTAGAAGCTAGTTTATCACGATCTTAAAATTGTGCCCACATAGTCTTGGATAGTGGTGCTTGCCATTCGTGAGCAGTTCTTTCTTGGTTGTTGAAGTGCTCTCTTGTGTAGTGAATTGTGTAATCAATACATGTTTTAATTGACATCATACGGGCATGTTAGAACCTTGAGAAGAGTAAAACATGTTTCCCTAGCCTTATGGAGAATCCTTTAGATAAGGGTCATATAAAGAATCCAAGGCTCCCTAGATTCACTAAGTTTAGCCACTGTTATGTAGAGATTTCAAGAGAGCTGTGGAATTCAATCTTGACCGGTTGACTTTCTCTCTCAATCTTAATGCTAATACTTCAACATTCATTAGTATTCATGAGTTTTTAGGTCCTACATTAGGTATCAAGAGCTATGACCTTCATCATATGATGGAGATCCTCTTGAATATCATGAATATTTTTCTTCCACCTTCAAACACCAAACAAATATATCTTCAACCAAAACTTCAAACATTTATCATTTTCATCATGAAGATACGAAGATCACCAAAATTTTCAAAAAAATTCCAAAAAATTTTTGGACCGAATCCTTTTATTTTTTAACCGAATCTCACTTTCGGATTTAAAAATTCAAATCAAACTTTCACAACTCCAATCCAAAATCACAAAACAAATTCATATTTACAAATTACAAAATTAAAAACATTCACGTTTCTCATTTTGAAATTCTGCAGCAGTACTCGTACATCTATCCTCATCTCATCATCACATATTCATCACTTCAACATCATAATTTCATAATGATAATGAAACTTCAAATTGAGATCAGAAACATGATTCCTACCTATATCCTATCTTCGTTCATCATCCAACTCGATTTACAATAACCGATTCCATGAATTTGAGATCGAGGTCTATGTTCGTGTTCATCGAGAACCGTTTTAGTCTCCGGATCATTCGAGCATCATATAGCAAAAAGTAAAAAATGAGAAGTTGTTTAGCATCACTTCGTGATACTTTGTGCCAAATATCAGATCACAACTCATTGATTCAAGCACGAATTTTGTGGTCAACCTTTGAAGAAAAAGTCAACATAAAATTCATGAATCAAATTCGTGAGAGTTTTGTTGTTTTAGGCTGAGATGATGATCACTGAGCATTAGTATGATGATTATAAACAACTTTTGTGAAGGAATCATGACTTGATACCGTTCAAAGTTCGTTTTTGGATCAAATGTTCGAATATTAAAAAAAGGAGCTGTTCATCATTGATTCATCGCTTATGATGTTGCTGTTGCTTAACGTGATTTACAGGAGTTATAATCGCTGCATGAGGATTCATTTGCAATAAATTTTAGAGCTCAATTGAATCAAATCATTATTTTGCAAAAATTAATGTTGAACACTCAGATGATGATGATTCGGTATGCTTCTGATTCGGTTCTGGCACTTAATTCGGTTATGTTTCAGATTTGGTACAACAGTTGTGATATCAGTTTATGATTATGATTGGGTATTGGTTTAAGGCTTTGTTCCCAAGTTTAATTTTAGAGAGAAGAGAAATGAAGTGGAAAGAAAGTTTAAAGATTCGGTGTTACTGAGTTTTAGTTTGGAGAGAAAGGGAAGGAATTGAAGAGATTATTCAGTGTAATTTTCCTTCAAGTGTTTCTTCTCAAATTGGAAGGATTCACTTCCTTCCCTTTCATTTCACTTCTCTTCTTTTCAAAAAATCTCCGGAACAGAGCCTAAAGGTTTACTAGTGAAATGATCCGCGAAATCACGGGTTCGTTTAAACGAAACAATTAAATAATATATTTTAGTATTAAGTGAACGTAAATGCTAAAGTTATTTAGTTTAATGATCCGTGGAACCATAAAGTCCGACTAAGAAACTCGTCAGCTGAACATTTCATCAAACACCCAAAATGCATATTAAACAATCCACATCTAATCATAAGAGATAATATTGGTTGTCATTTTACTTTAAAATTGTAAATTTAAATATAAATTTAAAATTGGTTTCCTTCTACCTAGCTTTTATACCTTCTCGTACTCAATTCAAAATAATTAATTAAAATAATTCAAAATTATTTAATTTTAATAATTAAAATAATTATTAATAAGATTTAATAATAATAATTAATTAATAAGATTTAATTTTAATTCAAAATTATTTAGATTAGTGACATCACCCACCATACTTAGATTTTTTTTCTTTTTGAATTTTTCTTAACACCTAATAATGACACCATCATTGTAGGATTTTAATAATAATAATAATAATTAATTAATAAGATTTAATTTTAATTCAGAATTATTTAGATTAATGATATCACTCTCCATGCTTAGATTTTTATTATTATTATTTTTTTTTTTGATTTTTTCTTAACAAATGAATTAGCCTAATAATGACATCATCATTATAGGATTTTTATATTAGCTATAGATGACAATCTGATTCAGTACTTGACATTCTGATTCATCTTGGACTGTTATTGTTTAATTGGGCCTTAGTGGACTCTTCTCAGGTCTATCCGAATCTGGTCATAATTGGGCCAATTGCTCTCTTGATGGGCCGATCGAATCTTCTTTACCGAATGTGCAAAAGCACAAGGCCCGAATCTGTTTATCATTGGGCCTACCGAATTTGCTAATCTCAACAAGGAATTTCAGTCCACTTATTAGATTATGCTGAATATTTAGTTTTAGTCCTTGATAGGTTTCAAGGTTTTGCAAGCTCAGTCCTATGACCGAATATGGCTATTTTTTGACAGTTTTAGCCCCTGACAGTTTATCAGATTTTCAGGGATGGTCCCTTACCGAATCTTGACCTCCAAAGCATATTTTTTCATTACTTTCGAGGCTCGAATTCACATGACTTTTCTCATACACGTTCTTTACGATATTTTGGGGATTTGCCGAGTACATCAACCATTTTAAACAATGAAGCTTTTATTTCATGCAAGCATCATTGTGGAGGAGATATATATATGGTTGATGTTCATGTGAGTTATTACTTGGTTTGAAAGGGAAGTAAAAGACAAGCGAAAGTGAAACACCGTCTTCTTTGGGGTGTTGAATCTGACTTTCTGTGAATGCTCAGAGTAGAAGCTACTTCACGAGACTTTATTGTTATGGATTCCTAAATCCGGATGGGGTGTCATATGATTTGAACCGATATCTAGATTTCGAGGTCATGCATAGTTCAAGTAGGTGAGAGTCTTGCTATCATAATTAAAGCCCATTGAATGTTGAGGAAGGATATTCACAAGTAGTACGTCCAATCTTTATAATCAAGGCGAGTGATACTTCAACGATTTCGACTTCCATACACTCAGTATGAGACTCGGACTTAACATTACGACTTCTATACATGTACGGTATAGGACTCGAACTTCAAAGAAAGAATTGTTTGTTTGGGGGGGAGTTAGAGACTCAAAGAAGATCCTACATCATATGGGGAGTTTTCTTGTGGCAAATATCAAAAGTATTCTTTGGAACGATGATTAGTTCAAGATACGTCTCGGTAGTCAAACTGACGGTATGGATACCATACATGACATGATTATTGGGACTAACTCTGGAGCCAATATGTTCGAACCTTGTTGTGTGCCCATGTACTTTGACGGAGGAGTTTCCAAACTTTCGAAATGACTTCTCAATGCAAGCAAATTCTAAAGATATATCACAACTAAGTCAAGGGAGAGATGGATGGTAACATATTTAGTTTGTGATGTGTTCTTCAATGCGCAATTCCGTTGTGCACACTCAAAGACCGTTGAAAGGATTAAGAAATCACGATGAAGTTCAAGTCTCAAACAAAGTCGAAAGAAGATTGTTAGCGCGACAATTCTAGGATGCAAAGGAAGAGGTTGGAGCGTAATGATTGACCAAGACAATGTTAGAGATACGAATTCATTTATTGATTCAAAGTTTAGATTCAAGATCTTCATCAACGGTCGTACATCATTCGGGGGGAGTTAGTTAGCAATAGTTGATTCTTAGTGTGTAATGTTGTATGTTTTCCTAGGGAGTTAATTTTTGGAAACCCGTCTCACTCCTGGGGGGGAGATTGTTAGAACCCTGAGAAGGAGTAAAACGTGTTTCCCTAGTCTTATGGAGGATCCTTTAGATAAGGGCTATATAAAGGATCTAAGGCTCCATAGATTCAATAAGTTTAGCCACTGTATTGTAGAGATTTCAAGAGAGCCGTGGAACTCAATCTTGACCGATTGACTTTCTCTCTCAATCTTAATGCTAATACTTCAACATTCATTGGTATTCATGAGATCTTAGGTCCTACAGGCATGACACAAAACATTGTTTAACGACTCAACTATGTTTGTGGTTAAGTTACCCCAACGACGATGACCGCTGTATCTACAAAGTCCACTTATGAAGATCAACTTCTTCTAAATAATCCCAAGCCGCCACATTCACTCTTTAATTCCACGTGCTGCACCTTTGTATCTACTACTTTGGATCCTGGAACCGGCCCTCCAACACAACTTCTTTAGCTCGGTGTTTCTTGTATACTTTGTCATCAAGTTACTACGAATGTGGCACAAGAAATAACAATGATGCCAACCATATTGCTGGTTAGCCATCGCATTAAGTATACCTTGATGACGATCAAATATGATACACAAATCTATGTTACCATGAAAATTAACATGTGTTTGCCCGTTAGCATTTTTGGCTACCGTGGTAAGCATCTTGCCATTGTAGTTACCCTTCAAATGAGTCCCATGAATACAAACTATAGGAATACATTTTTGGTACGCTATAATAGCAAGGCCAAATGCCCAAAATCGAACAATTTTATCAGGATTGGTGTGAACTGATTCATCGACATAGTTAGGCAGTTTTTCAAAGTTGCTTTGCCAAGTTCCAAACAAACGTTCAATTGCAATACGCCTAGAATTCCAAGCCTTGGCGTAAGATGTGACAACCCAGAAATTTCCGACCAAATTTAAACTTTATCTCATTATTATTCCGACACGATAAGCAAAGTTTGTTAAGTTGAATCTCAAGAATTTTAAACTATGTTCATACATTCATTTAACCTCGACCAAATTCTGACGATTCACGAACCATTATATAATTGAATATGAATATGTATATGTATATATATTATAGCTTGAGAACGTTAACAAAGTATTAAACGTATAATACTTTATATGAACGTATTTGTTTCAATATGATTATCGATGGAATTAGAAGATAATATCAAATGATTGAATTACCAGATACATTGTGATATGATTAGAGGTCTTGGTTGTAAGGCCCACGTTGATTTTAGAAATTGTTTCTTTTTAACGGTATTCGGTAATAATGATAATGTGATTTTCAAGTAAGGACAATGTGTCCATTAACGAGAGTTAGTCAAAATGTTAGTGGAGTTTTTTGTTTAATTTTCAAAAGCATGCTTTACAGTGATTGACTCGTGTCCCTTGGCAATTTAATTATTTTGTTTTATAATATTAAAAACATTATTTGATATAATAACTTCTATTATAAAAACGAGTTTAAATTATATAAAAACGGACTTTGAAAGATAATTAGTTCGAAACTGAATAATATAAATATTCCCATTAAAATATATTTCCTAAATGAATATATATATATATATATATATATATATATATATATATATATATATATATATATACAAGTAATATTAATTTAGTTATAAAACGTTTTGAGTAAAAATAATACTATTATATTATATATATATGTATATGTATATAATGAGGCGTCGGTTTATAGAAGCAAATGACCAAAACAACTAAATGTATAAGTTACACTTTGAGTAATATAATTACCAAAGATTTTAGTCTATATTTTGATAAGGGTACGAGTCATGAAATGTAAAGTGCTAGTTTCCTAAGCATACGAAAACTTCATTTAAGAAACCGGAACCGAGACGTTAGTCAAGCGACAACGTATAAGTTATATGAACAGAAAGTACAAGTTACCTATGCTCGTAAATATAATATAATATATAATTAATTATATAAATTAAATAAATAAATATAAATTATATATTATAAGTGTCGGCAATCGAAAAATAATGGGATGTGAGCTGGAGGCTGAACCCATGCAATCGCATGGCTCCAAGCCTTAAACCCCATGCGATCGCATGGGGGGTTGGTGGGAGAAAAGATGTATAAATCAAGCGTTTTGGCTTACTCGGTTCATTCACTCATACTTCTCATATCTATGCACTCTAATTATAATAATAATAATAATAATAATAATAATAATAATAATAATAATAATAATAATAATAATAATAATAATAATAATAATAATAATAATAATAATAATTATTATTATTATTATTATTATTATTATTATTATTATTATTATTATTATTATTTTATTATTATTATTTTATTATTAGGATTAATATTAATATTATTAATCGTAATATTATTAGACGTAGTATTATTATACATAAAATACTACGACGAGGGTATGCTCGAGTTATTTCAAAACTGGTTTTCGAATGAAATTCTTACTTTAATAAATGTTTGTATTCTTTAAATGGTACATATAGAGGAGTAGATCACAATTTGAATCACCTAAATCCATGTAGTAATCATGGAGAAATGGTTATCCGAAGTTGACCCATGATTTTGTTGTAGTCAAATGATGGTCTAGAACACCACTTCTAAAAACTAGGTTAATAAAGACCTGGAGATGATTCCTAATAAATAAATGTACTTTTATGTCTCTTAAACTCTATGTAAAAGTCCTAAGCCAAACAAATGTATTTTACTATCTAAATCGCACTTTCGAGTCTCGCACCGCATTTCATCACTAGTGAGTTTCATAGCCCCTTTTTACTGTTTTTCATTTGTGGGGTGAGAATACATGATTAATATTTTTAATACATGCTTTATGTATTACTATGCTTTATGGTTTTATAAAGTTTGTTATAAGTGAGTTTCATAGTCCCTTTTTACTATTTTTCATTTTTGAGGTGAGAATACATGTTTAATATTTTTAATACATGCTTTATGTATTACTTTGCTTTATGGTTTTATAAAGTTCGTTATAAGTGAGTTTCATAGCCCCTTTTTACTCGTTTTATAACTATTTTTGGGGTGAGAATACATGCTTATTGTTTTAAGACATGCTTTATGTTTTTCAAAACATGTTTACTATATTAATACAATATATATTTTGAAGCTTGATATGAGTTAACTATGTGGTTCCTTTTAAACGTTTTGTAACTTGGAATGAGAATCATGTTTGATCTATGGTTTACGCTGTGGACATGAATAACTAAACTATATTCTACAGAGTAACTTTTATAGTCTATTGAAATCTCTATTCCAATATTGTTAATTACCTGGATTTGGTAAACGCGAATAATGGGGATAGTTCTATCTGGGTTGACAACCACATCAGGATAGGACTTCTAGGCTATCGGATGCTCTGACTTCGTAACGGGTCATTTTTGGACTGTGACGGATACAGATACTTCAGAATCTAAAACGTTAAGTTCAATATTGGAAGCTCCCTCGTATAGAATATATTTTTGAATGTTTTCGAACCAACTTGATAATTGTTTGGAAACAAGCTTAAACTTGAACTGTTATTATACTTTGAGTGGTCAACAAAAACTATTTGAAGACCGTTTATGAACTTGATAACTGTGAAATCTTATAGTCTGTGGAACTGTTTATAAACTTGAAATGTTACGAACTACGAAGCTATTTTCATATTTGAAAGCTTGAGATAATATTACTTCTAAACTATTTATGAATTAGAAATCTTGTGACCCGTGTTACTAGTACGCTATTTATAAACTTGAGATTTTATGATACTTTTTACTGTAAAACTATTTACGGACTTGAAAACTGAAGATTTGTGTTACTGTTTTAAACTATCATAAACTATTTGAAACCATGAAAATTTTGATAATTTTACATGTTGTACAAAAACCTATGAACTCACCAACGTTATATTGACCGTCTTTTTATGCATGTATTCTTAGGTTTGTAGCTAGCTTCCGCCACTCGGATAGAAGACTAGACTGAGACCATGAAGTCACACCACGTCATAAAAGGTCAGGCGGGGTGTGACAGAGTGGTATCAGAGCCCATGTCATCGGGATCTAGGATCTGCATTAGTGAGTCAGATAGATTTGTTAGGATATATTAATGAGTCTAGATTATGGTAGGATTAGTTTACGTTCTTACATGAACTATTGGATCACATTATCTGATATTAAGATATTGATACTGAACTTAAGAAACTGATAACTCTTAGATGACCTCTTTCGCACCAATCATTTTTATTCTCTGATGACAAGTATGTCGACTCGCTCATTATCATACAATCTGACACTTCGCTCGACTCTGATGTAGCTAGTTCTCTTATAAGAAGAAGTCTATTAAAGTAGACTCAGAGAGAAATCCCGAGGATTCATATTTAACCTCATCTACCACTTATACTCCACTATTGTTTTACGTTTATCCTGCCTCCCCAACACTTTGTTACCAGTCCGCGATGACGAGTATTCACCGACCACCTCTTATGTTTATACGTTCAGTATTATCCTTATATACTAAATGAAACCTCTAATTGTGTCTTATAACTACCAAACGACATCTGCTCCCATTAAATTCACCCCGTCTCCTTTCTGATTAAAAAACAAACCACAAATTGGGGCTTCCTCCTGCCTACTTCCACAAATTGGCTACAGAATTTTCAGGTTATTTGATTTTCATTTTATTGGTTGTAAAATTTGTAGTATGATTATTGTAGTTTACAACATAGATATAGTACTTTAAGTTGATTAGTATTTTTCATTTGGTGTCAATTACTAGATTGAGGTAAAGGTATTATATTCTTTGTTGTAATGTAATGTGAATGTGCTTTTCATAGTGATTCATTTTTTTACCTCCCGTGCATCTAAATGATCTTTACTTTGTTGGATTGTATTTTATATAAATTATATTATTTGTTTTTGGTTTGCGTTGATTTTCAGGTGAATATAAAGGCAACTAGAGAAATGAGTGCAGAGATGGTAACTGATGAAGGTGCGATAGATAGAGGTTACAACTAGAGAACAGCAAACTGTTTCAGCTACTCTGAACAGGTGAACCTTCCACTTCTCAAAAGCATTATGAAATGTGGCATAATTATCTATAGTTATAAATTACTATAGGGGACTTTGGTATGAAGAGTAGTTAACCAATTTTATCGAATTATGCATTTCAGCCACTATCTCATATGATAGTTTTTGTTTGCTTCTCCAATTCTCATAGAATAAGTGTGTGGAATGTCACTATTCATGTTAAGGTACTTTGAAAGTTTTCGTTATCTATGTTATTTACATAGTAAAATATTATTTAATTTTGTTTGCCATCACTTATAGCCTATCGGTGATTCGCTGATGCTATAAAGACTCACATTAAATTGCGTATGATGTAGGGAAGATGGTACAATATTCACTATCGAGAAGTTTTATGAGCGGAGTGTCTGATTATTCGGTAAGCTTTATAATGCTCTAAGGTGGTCATTATTTTTTTTTGTTACCCTCTGTCATGTATTAATTAAAAAGAAACAATGCTAATGATCCAATAGGCTACAATTAATTTTATCATCAGAATGTTGTTTCTCCTTGCAGTCCTTCTATCTCTGGTGTGAATATTTGAATTTTATCTAAAAGTTTAATTTTTCTGAATGTGATTGTGGGCCATCGGTTTCCAACATAGATGAGCATTGTCGATCAGTGTGTGAACTGCCTCTTAGCCGTGAAGCTGAAGGTAAATGCCTGTCAGGCTTAATTTTTAAAATATTTATTTAGAACTATTTGTTTTAACCAATGGGACCAAGCTTACACATAGGTTGGGTTCTTAGGTAACTTTAGGTTTTTAGTATTCATGTGGCTATGTGGCAAATCGCTGGAGCAATGTTGGATCAATCACATTGAAATTTGAGATTTAGTTATTTTGTTACTACTGTGCATTATATCACAGTTGCAAATTTCAACCCTGTCCTATTGTTTCGGTGCATATTATTTGTTCTTTATCATAACTACATTAGCTATAAATAACAAAATGATGTTTTATTCTCATAATGCTTGAAATATATGTACGTAACAACTTGCCCAACTAGACTGCGGCAACGCTCGGTAATGTTTGTTGATTAGTGTTACACCTTTCCATATGTTGTTGTTTATTGTTTTTCTAAGTGTAGTTGATATGACTCTTTTGAAATTTAGTACATTGTTTGATCATTATTTGATTTGAGAGTAGTTGTGTATTTGATGATATTTGGTCTGAAAATTATGTTGACTGTGTGTCCTCACATAATTTTCCAATCCAATCTGAGTGTATCCGTTCAATGCAAGATGGGAGTTTTGCTAATAGTTCTTCTGAAGTTGGTGTAACTGGTGGGCTATTAGGTGTTCATATACCTATTGCTTCTTAGAATTTAATCTTTTTGAGCAAATGACATATCCAACTCAACATCAAAATAGAATGTCATCTGCTACTACACCTGCAGACACTTTCAAGGGGATATATACATCTTCAACTGGTATTATTCTATTTCTAAGTTTAGTTGATATTATACTGTTCAAATTTTGTATGCTTGTACATTACTACTCTGGGGCATGTATCGTAATAGCCATCGAATTAGAGCCTATGTTATATTTTTGACAATGCAGCACCGTCACTTTAAACTAGGGAGCCATGTGGTAGTATTTTCCATGGTGCTAATCCAATAACATTAATTTCACGCGACAACGCTGCACGTTATCTTCTTCGGGTTTTATGGTCGTTGATACCGAAGGTGTATACTATTTATTTTGTTTTGTTTAGTGATGTTTCTTATTCTTTTTTGATCCACTGTTTGTATAAACTTTTGGAGTTTATTATTTTGGTTTTGCATTGCATGTTTAGTTGTTTTTCTTTAAATCTAATCAATTTTTATTACATATAAATTACATGGTACAATACATACATGCCTGCATGGGGTAACAAGTAAAATCCCAGTAAACACTTTTACTTAATAACTACACACATGAGGATAGCACAGTAGCACTAAAACTCAACAACTAACTACACACATGAGGGATAGCACAACAGCTTCTCACAATGTGACCAACAAACATAGAAAGTAGAGATGTTTGCTATTTTCACCAGACGGATCACTTCCGATGAAATATGTCCCCGCCACCAGTCGATGATTTCTAAATGGGTGTCGAATCAGAGTCTACTGACGACCCAGAAATGGAAGAAGAGGATCCCATTGAAGAAATAGAGCAAGAGTCTGAGGAGGAAGAAGAAATGGGACACTGATAACTCCTAAATTATACAGTTTTTTAATAACATTTTGAGGAGTTATCTTATTATTTTAGAGTCATTTTAACCCCAAAACACACTAAAATGGGTAAAAATGGAAAAAAGGTATTTCTAATGATTTTATCAAAGTTATGTATCAAACAGGATCAAAAACACAGCAAATTGCAGAACGACTACATGAAGCCGCCGACATGGGTTCAAGGAAGCCACCGACTTTGGGTTCACATGTGCAGAATGTTTCAGAATCTTCGTAAAATTGAAAGAACTTGTTGATCAAGAAAAAGTCAGAGGAAGCCGCCGGCTTGGTACTGAAGCCGCCGGCCTAATTGACACGGTTTCTCAACTTGTTGATCAAGTTCAAGCAAAAATGGAAACAAAATCAACAAGATTTGGCGAATCTACGAAGCCGCCGGGCTTTCCTGTAGCCGCCGGCTTAAGTATGACGGCTAAAAAGGCTTTAGCTTGTGGATTAAGTTTAACTTGTAAAAGGAGTCACCGACTCAAGGCAAGCCGCCGGCTTCCCACTGAAGCCGCCGGCTTGGCCACCGAACTTAAACAGTATAAATAAAGGCCTCTGGTCTTAGTTTTCATATGTATTATTTTTCAGAATTCAATAATTCTGGTTAGGTCATTTTTTTTAGTGTTTTCTCTAAACCCTTAGGTTAGATTTAGTCATTGTAATCAAGATTCAAGTTTTAATTCAAGTTATTTTACATATACCTTCTTTTTAAGGTATGATTCTATCCTTATTTTATTGTTTGACTTATTTTATTTATTGTATTCGTTTCTGTTCGTCTTCTGCTATGAACTAAACGTTCATAGTGGTTACTTGGACGAAGATTGAACTACATCTGAGAATCAGATGAAGCTGCCGGCCTCACCCCCAAGCCGCCGGCTTGATGGGAAGGAAGCCGCCGGCTTCAGTGCTTCATCCGTACAGTTTCTGGTTCTTTTCCAGATTTGTGTGGTCGAGTTTCTGTGATAATGATTAAACTATTTCGAATCTGTTATGTCTTAATATTCTTGTTTGTCATGCCTAATGATTAGATAACATGATTTTAGGGTTGATTAGTACTTGATCCGATGATCTATTATTCGATTCATGCTACTTGTTTAGATCTAGTCCATCAAACTTGTTAAATTGAATTGCATGCAATTAAGTTAAACAGCATAATAGTGATAAACTTGTTTAATTGGAATTACACTTATATAATAGAGTTTAATATTGTTAGGCTTAATCAAAGAACCTTCGTTTGGATGTGTTTAATTAATGATTACATGAAAACTAAGTAGTAATTGACTTTCAGCTAATAACTTGAGTTGATCTGCTTGATGTTTAATAGCTTATATAATTTGTCAGTCTATTTGCATGTTGATCCGCATCATAAGGTTGACATGTATCATGTAATTGAATTAAATGCCAAGAATTGAGATATTAGTCATGCACATCACATGTCTAGTATATGCTTTAAGTCCTGCTTATTAAATGATATGCAACATTTGTCTTAACCTGCTTATGGATAATAATTGGTCTATGATTGTTATCTTGATTTGTGTTAATATAAGTTATGAAACTTGCCTAATATGATTCTCGTATGAGTTATTCGTTAATGTAGCTGCTTTTATTTATAATTGTTTAATTTGAATCTTTTACTTTATTGCTTTATTTTGTTTATCTTAAATCGTCTCTTTTCTAAGAGATAAGAATCTATCCCATAAAAGACATAAAAATATATCCTTAGTTCTTTAATAAGAGCTAAGCTATAAATAACTTATAACTCATCTACGCTCTCTTGGGATGATAACCTAAAATACTACCTGTGATTGGCTTTTATTGCTCGTTAGAGTGTTAAAAGTGTAATAATAAAGGTTATATAAATTTAAAAGTTTGAAAGGCAAATTAAGCACTGCACACTTTTGCACATCAACTTTTTGGCGCCGCTGCCGGGGATCGCGGTAAATACGAAAATTGGATATACTTTGGTTATTGATATTTCTTGAAAACGGGTGATCACTGTCTTCCTTTAGGGGAGGGTTGCTGGGGTTCCGATTTAAAGGTTCGTGCTCGAACCTAGACGCTGACAGGTCACTTAAGTAATGAAAGATTCAATAGGCCGTGTATGTTTGATTATTCGTTGTTATGCGATAAAAGTTGTTATTTAATATTTATATTATTAATTATGTCATTAATATTTATGATATTTATTTACTAATATACTAATATATCTCTTAAATATTAATAGAAAAATTAGAATAAATTTAAAATATAAATATATATATTCTTTAAGGTCTAAAAGATTTTCTCCTAAAACTTTTTTTTTTTTTTTTTTATGATTTTAGATCACATGAACACTCGGTCCAAGAAACCAGTCTTACAAGATATGTTACCAAATCCCGATATATTATTTAAACATTCTAGGGATTTGATAATGCTAAAAACGAACATATATTTCATCGCATTATCCCTCAAGAAAGACAAGCTTTTAGTTGCAGTTGTCCTATTTACAAGGAATATTTGTTTAAAAATTAAAAGGTGAAGACAAAAGACAGATTCGACGAATTGAAGACGCAAACGACCAAAAAGCTCAAAAGTACAAAGTACAATCAAAGTGGTTCAAATTATTGATGAGAAACGTCTCAAAATTACAAGAGTACAAGACGCAAAACGCAAAGTACAAGATATTAAATTATACGAAAGGACGTTCGAAAATCCGGAACCGAGACATGAACCAGCTTTCAACGTACGACTCAACGGACCGAAATTTACAAATTAATTATGTATATAAATATAATATAATATATAATTAATTATATAAATTATATATTTATATTATATTTATATAATAAAATCCGTCGGCAAGCTAGGAGCCAAACTTGTGTGAGCTGGATTCCACAGCTCCGCACTCGCGGAGCTTATAAAGGCAAAACCCACCGCACTCGCGGAGCACACAAAAACAGTAATCTGCCTATAAAAGGCCATGCAATTCGACGGATTATTTACATCTTTTTCTTCTTCCTTCATACGTAATATATATATATATATATATATATATATATATATATATATATATATATATATATATATATATATATATATATATATATATATATATATATTATAATTATAATTTTAATTTTAATTTTAATTTTAAATTCTAATAATAAGGGTATGTTAGCGAATGTTGTAAGGGTGTAAGTCGAAATTCTGTCCGTGTAACGCTACGCTATTTTTAATCATTGTAAGTTATGTTCAACCTTTTTAATTTAATGTCTCGTAGCTAAGTTATTATTATGCTTATTTAATACCGAACTAATCATGATGTTGGGCTAAAAATATTAAAATTGGGTAATTGGGCTTTGTACCATAATTGGGGTTTGAACAAAAGAACGACACTTGTGGAAATTAGACTATGGGCTATTAATGGGTTTTATATTAACTAAACAATACCTTGTTAATTTAATATATAAACTTATAATTTGACATATTTATATATAACCACATACGCTTGACTGGGTACGGTGGGCGGGATATCTATAAATACCAATAATTGTTCATTTTACCGGACACGGAACTGGATTAATAGTTAATAGACTTGTTGAAACAGGGGTGGATTACATTCAAGGGTAATTGGTGTAATTGTGAACAAAGTAGTAAAACCTTGGTTTACACGCAGTCGATAACCTGGTGTATTCACTAAACAAAGTATTAAAACCTTGTTACAATTCGAATCCCCAATTAGTTGGAATATTTGACTTCGGGAATAAGAATAATTTGACGAAGACTTTTGCACTTTATATTTATGACTGATGGACTATTATGGATAAATCCGTATGGACATATCGAATAATCCAGGATAAAGGACAATTAACCCATGGGAATAAACTAAAATCAACACGTCAAACATCATGATTATGGAAGTTTAAATAAGCATAATTCTTTTATTTTCATATTTAATTGCACTTTTAATTATTCTACTTTTATTTATTGTCATTGTATTTAATTGCACTTCTAATTATCGTACTTTTTAATTATCGCAATTTTATTTTATCGCACTTTTATTTATCGCAATTTCATTATCGTTATTTACTTTACGCTTTAAATTAAGTTATATTTATTTTTAATATTTTACATTAGGTTTTAACTACGACTAAAGTTTTAAAAATCGACAAACCGGTCATTAAACGGTAAAAACCCCCTTTTTATAATAATAATATTACTTATATATATTTGTATTTTTATAAAATAAAACTAATATAGCGTTAAGCTTGTTTAAGTGTATCACCGTGGAACGAACCGGACTTATTAAAAACTACACTACTGTACGATTAGGTATACTGCCTATAAGTGTTGTAGCAAGGTTTAGGTATATCCATTCTATAAATAAATAAATACCTTGTGTAAAATTGTATCATATTTAATAGTATTTCCTAGTAAAATATAAGCTATTTCATATACGCCTCGCATAACATCAAGTATTTTTGGCGCCGCTGCCGGGGAACATAAACGCCGAAAGCGCAACGCTATATTTAAAAAAAAAAAAGTTTTTATCAAGTTCTTTTTATAAAAATATAAGTTAAAAAAAAAAACTGAACCTATAGAAATCGAACCCTTCTGAGCTGAAATTGAACCCTCCGCGACTCGCGGAGAATTTGAACTGGACCATACCGCACTCGCGGAGGTCCTCTGACAGGTCAAACCTGGTACTCATTTAATGCGAAATTAGGGTTTAATTATATTAATATTAATATTAATTAGGTTTTAATTTTAAATTAATTAGTTTTAGTTTTTATTTAATTTGTATTTTTAAGTTATATTAAGTTATATTAAATATATAAAATTAATAGTTTTATATAAAAATAATATTTTTATGAAAATTGTACTTTTTACAACTTTTAGTATATTTTTTATATTTTGTATCTTTTTATTCGTTTTAGCGTAATTTTTGTATTTTTCGCTCGTATTTAGTTTTAAGTCATAGTTTTTGCCCTAGTTATTTTTACTTCTAGATTTTTAGGCTTTGCCGTAAAATTCCTTAAGTGCTTTTTCTTTAGACTAAGATTTAGGTGCTTTAGAATTTTGCGACGCTGTTCTAAGTTTTTAGTACCTTTTTAAGATATTGTCATTTGGGATATAGTTTTTCTATTAAGCTTTAATATTTTTAGACGCAACTTTTAATTTTTAGTTTTTAGTGCCTTTTTAAGTTTAGACGCGCTACTTTCTTATTTTTATTTTTCGACGCCTTTTATTTTTCGCTTTTTTATTTTTTTCGACTTTTTTCGACGCGCTCTTTTTCTCTCTTCTTTCTCGCCATTCTAGTTTTAGGACATAGAATTTTCTATCTTCTTCTCTAAAATTTCTTTAAATTACGAAAATTTATTTTAAGTGGTTAAATTGATAGACATTAAAATTTTCTGGTTCGTAGTAATAGTTGGATTTGTACGTGGACCGGGTTATTGGAGCCAAACAGTACTCAATTATATTGAGACCAAACGAATCCTGTCCCTCTGCTGCATCTTTTAGCTATTCGAAACGTGGGCAAAATCAGAAAAGTCTATTAATTGGATAACTTATATAATTTTTCTTTCTTTTTAAAAACTAATTGGATTGGATATTCAGTGAATGCATCGAGCAAAACGTTCACCACCTTTTGTACGTTCACCACCTGTAACTCGATCAAGACATCTAGCAAATATTGTCGCCGTTGAGTTTTCTTTAGAATCGTCATCCAGTCGACCAATTACTCCAATTCAAATTTCCGATAATCCATTTTTTGAACCCGACCTCACAATTGAGAATCCGGAGAATATTCAGGGACAATTAATAGATCCTGAACCACTAATCTTTCCTCCGGAACCACCAATCATTCAAACAGAGATTTTTGAGGAACGAATCATTAAATCAGAATCCTCTAGTGATTCAGATTCAACAAATTCAATTATGGAGAATCTGGAACCTTTAAGTATGGAAGACCGAATGAGAGCTAAACGCACTGGCCAAGGTCACGCAATTACTCAACAGACATTAATGCGCCAGATTATGAAATCAAAGGACAAATCCTACACATGGTAACAAATCAATGCCAATTTAGTGGTGCGCCGAAGGAAGATCCAAATGAACATCTTCGTAACTTTAATAGGATCTGCACTCTATTTAAAATAAGAGATGTGGAGGATGAACAGATATATCTCATGTTATTTCCCTGGACTTTAAAGGGAGAAGCCAAAGATTGGTTGGAATCGTTACCTGAAGGGGCGATTGATACATGGGACGTTTTAGTTGAAAAATTTCTTAAACAATTCTTTTCGGCATCTAAAGCCGTAAGACTTCAAGGAGAAATTGTTACGTTCACACAGAAACTAAATGAAACTCTATATGAGGCATGGACCAGATTTGGAAAGTTATTGAGAGGATGTCCGCAACATGGTTTAGACACCTGTCAAATAGTACAAATATTCTACCAAGGATGCGACATCACTACAAGAAAAGACATAGACATAGCAGCTGGTGGTTCCATTATGAAGAAAACAGAAACTGATGCTTATAAAATTATTGATAACACTGCTTCCCACTCACATGAGTGGCACCAAGAAAAAGATATCGTTAGATCATCTAAAGCAGCTAGAGCCGATTCTAGCCATGACTTAGATTCCATTTCTGCAAAGATAGATGCTGTCGAGAGATGAATGGAAAAGATGACTAAGGATATACACTCAATACGAATTAGTTGTGAGCAGTGTGGAGGACCACATTTGACAAAAGATTGTCTCAGTATTGAACTAACAATGGAACAAAGAGAGAATGTTTCATACATAAACCAAAGGCCTGGAAATAATTATCAGAATAATTATCAACCGCCAAGACCAATTTACAATCAAAACCAGAATTATAATCGAAATGTTTCATACAACAACCAACAAGGTCCTAGCAATCAACAAGTATCCAATAATACTTACAATCAGCAAAGACCGAATTTTCAAAACAAACCACCACAAACCGATGATAAAAAGCCAAATTTAGAAGATATGATGACGAAGCTAGTTGAATCTCAAACGCAGTTTTTCACATCTCAGAAACAAACCAATAAACAAAATGCTCAAGCATTTAGAAATCAACAAGCTTCTATTCAAAATTTGAAACAAGAAGTAAGTAACCTAGCAAGGTTAATAGGTGAAAGAAAACCGGGAAGTCTACCTAGTGATACAAATGCTAACCCCCGAAATGAAACAGCTAAAGCCATTACCACAAGAAGTGGTATGACACTTAAACCACCTGAAATACCTGTAATTTCTAATGAAGCTACTCCACAAGAACCACATCCTGATCAAGATAAGGAAAAAGAACCGGTAGTTGAAAAGGTTAATGAAGATAACACAGTTAAGGCTAAAACTTATGTTAAACCATACCAACCACCACTTCCTTACCCGAGTAAAATGAGAAAAGAGAGACTTGAAGCCGAGCAATCTAAATTTTTGGATATGTTTAAACAGATAAATGTCAATCTTCCTTTCATTGATGTGATTTCAGGAATGCCTAGATATGCTAAATTCTTGAAAGATCTAATCACAAATAGAAAGAAAATGGAAGAACTCTCGGCTATTACTATGAATGCTAATTGTTCTGCAGTGCTGTTGAATAAGATACCAGAAAAATTATCAGATCCAGGAAGTTTCACAATTCCATGTTTTCTGGGTAGTCTTAGTTCAATAGAAGCATTGGCAGACTTAGGTGCTAGTATAAATTTAATGCCGTATTCACTATATGCTAAACTAGACCTTGGAGAATTGAAACCAACACGAATAAGTATACAACTAGCCGATAGATCAGTAAAATATCCTAGAGGGATAATGGAGAACATGCTAGTTAAAGTTGGTACTTTAGTATTTCCAGTAGATTTTGTTATTCTGGATATGGAAGAAGATTCTCGAGTACCTCTCATATTAGGAAGACCATTCTTAAACACGGCTAAAGCAATAATAGATGTGTTTGGTAAGAAACTGACCCTAAGTATAGAGGACGAGAGTGTTACCTTTTCTGTTGATAGAGCCATGCAACAAACGCAATCTGCAGATGATACATATTATTATATTCAAACTATAGATTCACATGCAGAATTGTTAGAAGAATTTCCAGAATTACAAGGAACAGGAGAATGTTCTTTAGGAGAAGGTACTGAACCAATTGATGAAACTGAAATGTTAGCTACACTTATGGCTAATAGATATGAACCAACAACAGAAGAAATTCAAATGCTAAAAGAAGAAGACATATATCGATATAAATCATCGATAGAAGAACTTCCGACATTAGAGTTAAAGCCAGTTCCAAACCATTTGGAATACGCTTATTTACATGGTGAATCTGAATTACCTGTAATAATATCGTCTTCTCTTACTGAAAATGAAAAATCTCAACTCATTTCTGTGCTAAAAGCTCATAAACCAGCCATTGCATGGAAAATTCATGATATTAAAGGAATAAGTCCTTCGTATTGCACACATAAAATCCTTATGGAAGAAGGTCATAAAACATATGTGCAACGCCAAAGAAGACTAAATCCTAATATGCAAGATGTTGTTACGAAAAAAATTATTAAACTACTTGATGCAGGTTTAATTTATCCCATCTCTGATAGTCCATGGGTAAGCCCAGTTCAATGCGTACCTAAGAAGGGTGGCATGACTGTCATCACAAATGAGAAAAATGAGCTTATTCCTACTAGGACTGTAACAGGATGGCGTGTTTGTATTGATTATAGAAAATTAAATGACGCCACCAGAAAAGATCACTTTTCCTTACCTTTCATTGATCAAATGTTGGAAATATTAGCCGAAAATAGTTACTATTGTTTTCTTGATGGTTTTTCTAGATATTTTCAAATTCCAATAGCACCCGAGGATCAAGAGAAAACCACATTCACGTGCCCTTATGGTACTTTTTCTTACAAACGCATGCCATTTGGACTTTGCAACGCCCATGCAACCTTTCAAAGGTGCATGATGGCAATTTTTCACGACATGATAGAAGAATGCATGGAAGTTTTCATGGATGACTTTTCAGTCTTCGGTGATACTTTTGAATCATGTTTAGTTAATCTTGAATGAATGCTTATTAGATGTGAACAATCACATCTAGTTCTTAATTGGGAGAAATTCCATTTCATGGTTAAAGAAGGCATCGTTCTTGGACATAAAATTTCAAAGGAAGGAATTGAAGTGGATAGAGCTAAAGTAGATGTAATTGCTAAACTTCCACATCCCACCAATGTTAGAGGAGTTAGGAGTTTTCTAGGGCATTCCGATTTTTACCGACATTTCATAAAAGATTTTTCTAAAATTGCCACTCCTATGAATAAACTCCTAGAAAAGGATGCTCCATTCATCTTTTCAGATGAATGCATCAAATCTTTTAATATTCTTAAAGAGAAACTCACTAATGCGCCGATCATGATAACTCCAAATTGGAATCTACCGTTTGAACTAATGTACGATGCAAGTGATTTTGCAATGGGATCCGTTTTAGGATAAAGGATTGAAAAACGATTTCAACCTATATATTATGCTAGATAGACGTTACAAGGAGCACAAACAAATTACACAACTACTGAAAAAGAACTCCTTGCTATTGTCTTTGCTTTTGAAAAATTTCGTTCATATCTCGTTCTAGCTAAAACAGTGGTCTATACTGACCATTCTGCTCTTAGATACCTATTTTCGAAACAAGATGCCAAACCACGATTAATCCGTTGGATCTTACTCTTATAAGAGTTTGATATTGAAATCCGAGATAAAAGAGGAGCAGAAAATCTCGCCGCTGATCATCTTTCTCGTCTTAAAAATCCCGAATTATAAGTTCTAAATGAATCAGCCATACAAGGCAACTTTCCTGATGAATATCTATTGAAGATAGATTATAATAAAATTCCATGGTTTGCAGACTATGCAAACTATTTAGTATGTGGATTCCTTGGAAAAGGATTGTCGTACCAAAAACGAAAGAAATTCTTTAGTGATATAAAACACTATTTCTGGAAAGATCCACATTTGTTTAAAAGTTATCCCGATGGAATAATACGCCGATGTGTATTCGGAGATGAAGCTAGTAAAATTTTAAACCATTGTCACACAGGACCAACAGGAGGGCATTATGGGCCTCAGCTCACAGCAAAAAAAGTTTATGATGCTGGATTCTATTGGCCTACAATTTACAAAGACGCACACCTTCTTTACAAATCCTGTGATGCATGTTAAAGGGCCGGAAAAATAAGTCAACGTGATGAAATGCCACAAAATGTCATTCAAATATGTGAAGTATTTGACATTTGAGGTATTGACTTTATGGGTCCATTTTCAAAATCTCATAATAATCTATACATTCTCGTTGCCATTGATTATGTATCTAAATGGGCGGAAGCACAAGCTCTCCCAACTAACGATGCACGAGTTGTTGTAAATTTTTTAAAACGTCTTTTTGCTAGGTTTGGAACACCGAAAGCTTTAATAAGTGATCGGGGTACTCATTTTTGTAATAATCAACTTGAGAAAGTTCTCAAAAGATATGGAGTAACTCATAAAATCTCCACCGCATATCATCCACAGACAAGTGGACAAGTTGAAAATACCAACCGAGCTTTAAAACGTATTTTAGAGAAAACCGTAGGATCAAATCCGAAGGAATGGTCCATTAAATTGAAGGATGCACTCTGAGCTTTTAGAACAGCCTACAAAACTCCAATTGGAACCACACCTTTTAGACTCGTTTACGGAAAAGCATGTCATCTTCCAGTAGAAATTGAACACAAAGCATTTTGGGCTTTGAAGACATGTAATCTTGATTTACATGAAGCTGGACGTCTACGGTTAAGTCAATTAAATGAATTAGAAGAATTAAGACATGAAGCATACGAAAATTTGTTAATCTATAAAGAAAGAACGAAGAAATGGCATGATAAAAGAATCAGAAGTTCAAAAGAATTTAAAGAAGGAGACATAGTTCTTCTTTTCAATTCACGATTCAAGCTATTTCCTGGAAAATTGAAATCAAGATGGTCTGGACCATTCATAGTCAAAAGAGTTTTCCCATACGGAACAGTAGAATTAATAAATTCAAATGGGATTGAATTTAAAGTTAATGGTCACAGAGTTAAACATTACATACATGGTCCGATGGAAGTTGACAATGAAGTTAATCATAATTTCACCACCCAAGAAAACCTTCAAAATGAAAACATAAATATGTTATCAACAACATATGAAAAATCAAAATTGGAAAATAAGGAGGATTCAAATTTGAGTGATGAAGAAGAATTCTTATACAAACCTCCCATTCCAAGAAACGAAGAAAAATGTGAACAAGAAGTTCAAATAGAAGTGAAAGAACCAAGAAAAGAACACCCGAAAAAGGTTTACAAACCAACTCGACTTACTAAAGCAGGAGACCCGGGTGAATTTATCATTTCTTGCTTGCTTAATAATGGTGCTGTATTTAATGGACTCGCAGATTTAGGAGCAAGAGCAAATATTATGCCTCTTTCCTTATACAAAAGATTAGGCATGGGTAAATTAAAACCAACCAAAATTGGTGTTCAATCATTTGACCAAACCATTAAACACCCGGTTGGAATAGCAAATAATTTACTTGTTAACGTGGGAAGTTTGACCTTTGTTGCAAACTTCATAGTGATTAATATGGAGAAAAACCTTGATATTCCTCTAATTCTAGGTCGCCCATTTTTAGCAACCACCGAGGCATTCATTGATGTAAGAGAAGGTAGAATGACACTTAGGGATGGTGATACATCGATCACCTTTGTGAACCGAAAGTTTAGATCTCCACCAACCAAAACTGTTAGACTAATAAAAACGCATAAGTGTGGGGAAGATGAAGAAACACTTAATGATGATCCGATCACAAAGAACCCCGTTGATGATAAGAAATTAGATGAACCCGTTTTTAACAGTTCAACGAATAAACTTTATAAACGGATTCACGATGCTAAGATTAAGGGAAACTTTAAGTTATGTAACCAATTAGTATCCAATTTATCGCCAAAAGAAAAGGCGATGTTAGTTGAATTTGTGAAAGCTACGGAGGAAATCAATAAATGGATTGAAGTAAAAGTTAAAGATATACAAGTTTTTGATGATCCAATTGAAAATAACGTTAATCACAATTTCAACTAAGTGTGGGGAGGTTCGAATCTTTTTAGGGTAATATGTATTTCTGTTAGAGTTAGATTTTCTGTTTTCGTGTATTTCTCGAGAATGGAATCCGAATGATCTTTCCCTAGCAGACCCTAAAGAACTAGTCTTCTTCCCCCATTCTGAATTTTTTTTTTAGGTTTTACGAGATGAAGACTTCCTGTGAACTAAACCATGGTCTAATGCTACATGCTTTGATCACTAAACGTAATAATGACACCCTTCCAAGTGAAATAGTATCATTAATCAGAAAAAAATTGGACGAAGTAAGAAAAGAATCCAGATGCGAAAATAATAAGTTACAATTTGGTAAAGGAAAATCAAAATCCGCAGCGAAAAGAAGAGCACGACACCTTGAAAGATGTCACAAATGCGGAAAATGGTCACACGAAGGTAAATGTTCAAATAATCAAACCTATTCAAACACCGAATTTGTTACTTTATGCAGAGATGGACCGTTCATATGTTTAGAAGAAAAAACGTTGAATGCTCGAGGTTACGCCTATGTAGCTATGGAAAACCAATTAGTCCGACTATCTTATGAGTGGGCTAGAGCATATCACTAAGAATACTATCTCACAGGTAAGTTTATACAGTTTTTATTTTTATTTTTATTTTTAACCTTTTGATAATAAACGCTAATTTGTTCGCTATAAAGTATTAAATTGGTATTCGATAAAATTAGGTCTTGCGACCGAAATTATTGATATCATACAAAAATTTATTACGTCACTGCGAAATTTACCGTTTATTCTTAAGGTATAAATATCTTTAATCAATCAACATAAAATATTTCAAATATTCGTTATGAGTTAAACTAGATTATGAAACCGAAATTACTTTACCGAAAAGAGGGGCGTATATTTTTGATAATATTTGATTGATTAAAGTGGGTTAAAAGACAAAAAAGATTTTTAATTTTATTTTTACTCTGTTTTTAAAATTAATATATAAATATTAAATTAATATTATAAACTTCTTTAAAATTGTAAATATTTGGAAAATTAATATTTTTAATATAAGTTTGTATGTATAAAAACAAAAATATAATATAAGTTTAGTGTGAATTTTTAAATTTTATTAATATGAATTTTTAATTTTATGCATCTTAAATTTAAGTTTGGTGTGAATTTAAAAACAAAAATTTACTTTATTTTGCTAAGTTAAAAATATGATTTTTAAAATTCGTCGTGAGTTGAAGACTAGGTCGTTGAACCGAAATTGCTCTACCCAAGGGAGGTGCGAGAACTTTTCTTATCATTATTTTTAATCTTATTGAACTAAAGTATGCCAAAAACATTCAAAAACCCAAAAATCTTTACTTTTAAAACCGCGCTTTGAATTGACAAATTTTAAAATTTTGTCGAGGAATGGACTAGGACAACGATCCGAAACACCCTCATCCTAAAAAGAAACAAATTTTTAAAATTATATTAATTATATGTTTTATAAGTTATAAGGTTTTATATATAAAAAAAAAAAATTTAACCCCATCTCGTAAAACCTTTCTAAAAAAAAAAAAAAAACGCCAAGATGACAACAAGATGAAAAATAAATGTGATGTAACAACAAGACGGAATGAACAAATGATGTGCACCATTTATCATTCAGCAAACAAACGCCAATATGTTTGGAAACTTTGGTAAAATTTAATCATTTTTCTACGCTAATCAACCTCAATAATTTAAATTGTTACTGATTTCTTGCAAATGAGGGCATTGCAAGATCTTAAGTGTGAGAAGGGGTTAAATTCTTTTGGATTTTTAAAATTTTTAACTTATACACTTGGTTACAATTAAAAATACTAGTAACGCAGTAGTTGTATTAGAATCTAGTGCTCTCTGATAATAAAGAACAGCCCTAGTCTTATATACTGACTACCCAATTCTAGTAAATTTTTTTAAAATTTTCAATTAAATGAATTCAAAATCATGTTTATACATATTTATAAACAATAAAACTAGGTGTTAACACCGAAATTATTGTTACCTCGGAAA
Source organism: Rutidosis leptorrhynchoides (assembly GCF_046630445.1). NCBI lineage: Eukaryota > Viridiplantae > Streptophyta > Magnoliopsida > Asterales > Asteraceae > Rutidosis > Rutidosis leptorrhynchoides. The sequence goes on along the minus strand of NC_092336.1, from coordinate 208,058,729 downwards.
GGACATAAATTGAGAAACAAACCAAAATGTTAGAATTCATTTAAAATGGAATAGAGGACAATAAAAAGGCAAATAAAAGAAAATAAAAGCCAAGTGTGGGAAAATTTACCAAGTTATTTAAAACATAAGTCACATATTTTTGTGACAAATAACTGAAGATACTTTTGTTTTGGACGATTTTAATCAGTTTTACCCGATTTACTGTAATATATTTGAAAGAAAGATGGATCTACACGATGAATCAATTCCATCATTAAAAGGAAGTAAAGTCTTCCGAAAAAGAAACGCGCTTCTTGATTTAGGTCATGAAGTTGTCGTCCAGACCAGCTGTAGGTTGACGAAAAATCTAGAAAAATCATCACTAAAATCAGCAGGAAATCCACGGACCTCAGCATAAAACAGGGTTGCCAAGTGGTCAGACTTATCCTAACCATGAGAGGATCTGTCTTGTAAAATGGGGAGGACACCGTGCAAATTAGCTGGATAAGACTAATGAATCAGATCCCCAGAAAGGATAATCTCCTTAAAGATCAAAAATCAGCTTTTAAGCCTGATATTACTCAATCCTAGAGATTGACCTTAAAGATTGAGAATTACAAACTCATGGAATTCAATGATATCTAAACTCGAGCTTAACGAGAAAATATTTTGATCAAAATTACAAACCGATTTGTTTTCTGAAAACCTATTTTTAATGCGTTCATTACCATTGAACGTAAAATCCTAGGAATTCACCTGGAATTCATTAGGTCACCTGAACCAAATCGAGTGTCAACCGTAAGAACGGTGGTTGCATAGTATGGTCAAAGACATGACCTTGTGCCAAACCGGAAAATTATAAGGGTGAGCTTTACTATTGCTCCTACCAAAGATAGTAATTGCATCCGACACGTTATAGACCATAATTAAAAGCATGTCACGGGACATTGCCTTAACAGTTGCTTTTTCAACGCTTTCCTTTACAACCGGACGGTATTTTATCGAAAGGTAATATACAGAGCAAGTATACTGGACGTGTTGCTTTCCTAATACAAGGTTAGCAAGTGGGTAACACAAAACCGCAAGTATTGAGCTAAAATTTTCAAATCTGAAACCCACCAAACCCACAAAAACAATTTGCAAACACCGGTGAAGGGTTATTCCAGAAAACTTATCTAGGGTATTTGAGTTCAAATGTTTTCATAAAGATCCAATTTCCTTAAAGGATCTAAATTTTTATAGTCATGTGGGGCTATAAACCACAACGTTACTATCATTGTTCATACCGCCGTAATGAAATCACTGATGTACAAAGTGTGAAGAATAAAGAAGTGACTCTAGTATGTTTTTATTCAAGACTATATTGCTTGAGGACAAGCAACGCTCAAGTGTGGGAATATTTGATAATGCTAAAAACGAACATATATTTCATCGCATTATCCCTCAAGAAAGACTAGATTTTAGTTGCAGTTGTCCTATTTACAAGGAATATTTGTTTAAAAATTAAAAGGTGAAGACAAAAGACAGATTCGACGAATTGAAGACGCAAACGACCAAAAAGCACAAAAGTACAAAGTACAATCAAAGTGGTTCAAATTATTGATGAGAAACGTCTCAAAATTACAAGAGTACAAGACGCAAAACGCAAAGTACAAGATATTAAATTATACGAAAGGACGTTCGAAAATCCGGAACCGAGACATGAACCAGCTTTCAACGTACGACGCAACGGACCGAAAGTTACAAATTAATTATGTATATAAATATAATATAATATATAATTAATTATATAAATTATATATTTATATTATATTTATATAATAAAATCCGTCGGCAAGCTAGGAGCCAAACTTGTGTGAGCTGGATTCCACAGCTCCGCACTCGCGGAGCTTATAAAGGCAAAACCCACCGCACTCGCGGAGCACACAAAAACAGTAATCTGCCTATAAAAGGCCATGCAATTCGACGGATTATTTACATCTTTTTCTTCTTCCTTCATACGTAAAATATATATATATATATTATAATTTTAATTTTAATTTTAATTTTAAATTCTAATAATAAGGGTATGTTAGCGAATGTTGTAAGGGTGTAAGTCGAAATTATGTCCGTGTAACGCTACGCTATTTTTAATCATTGTAAGTTATGTTCAACCTTTTTAATTTAATGTCTCGTAGCTAAGTTATTATTATGCTTATTTAATACCGAAGTAATCATGATGTTGGGCTAAAAATATTAAAATTGGGTAATTGGGCTTTATACCATAATTGGGGTTTGGACAAAAGAACGACACTTATGGAAATTAGACTATGGGCTATTAATGGGTTTTATATTAACTAAACAATACCTTGTTAATTTAATATATAAACTTATAATTTGACGTATTTATATATAACCACATACGCTTGACTGGGTACGGTGGGCGGGATATCTATAAATACCAATAATTGTTCATTTTACCGGACATGGAACTGGATTAATAGTTAATAGACTTGTTGAAACAGGGGTGGATTACATTCAAGGGTAATTGGTGTAATTGTTAACAAAGTAGTAAAACCTTGGTTTACACGCAGTCGATAACCTGGTGTATTCACTAAACAAAGTATTAAAACCTTGTTACAATTCGAATCCCCAATTAGTTGGAATATTTGACTTCGGGAATAAGAATAATTTGACGAAGACTTTTGCACTTTATATTTATGACTGATGGACTATTATGGATAAATCCGTATGGACATATCGAATAATCCAGGACAAAGGACAATTAACCCATGGGAATAAACTAAAATCAACACGTCAAACATCATGATTATGGAAGCTTAAATAAGCATAATTCTTTTATTTTCATATTTAATTGCACTTTTAATTATCGCACTTTTATTTATTGTCATTGTATTTAATTGCACTTCTAATTATCGTACTTTTTAATTATCGCAATTTTATTTTATCGCACTTTTATTTATCGCAAATTCATTATCGTTATTTACTTTATGCTTTAAATTAAGTTATATTTATTTTTAATATTTTACATTAGGTTTTAACTGCGACTAAAGTTTTAAAAATCGACAAACCGGTCATTAAACGGTAAAAACCCCCTTTTTATAATAATAATATTACTTATATATATATTTGTATTTTTATAAATTAAAACTAATATAGCGTTAAGCTTGTTTAAGTGTATCCATGTGGAACGAACCGAACTTACTAAAAACTATACTACTGTACAATTACGTATACTGCCTATAAGTGTTGTAGCAAGGTTTAGGTATATCCATTCTATAAATAAATAAATATCTTGTGTAAAATTGTATCATATTTAATAGTATTTCCTAGTAAAATATAAGCTATTTCATCGCATAACATCAGGATTCGAATATTGTTAAGAAATTAAATTTCAATGAAGGAACTACTTCTAATGATGATTCATTATCTAGTTCTTCGTCTAGTCCTGATTCTAATTTGGGATCTCTTTTTGGTTCAGAAAGTGAAATGGCTACTGAAAATTCAATGGAAGCGCTAATGAAAGCTGGTCGGGAAGGATTAGGTCATGCTATTACTCAGCCTGAAATAAAAGAAAATTTTAATATTAAGGGTCCTATTTTTCATTTGCTTAAAGATAATCAATTTAGGGGTACTGAAAAGGAAGATGCTAATGCCCACATTCAGAATTTTAAAGATATTTGTAATTTGTTTAACATTAATAATGTGGAAAGTCACGTCATTTATCTTCGTCTCTTCCCATGGTCGTTAAAAGATGAAGCTAGAGAATGGTTAAACTCGTTACCAGAAGGATATATTACTAGTTGGGATACGATGGTTGAAAAATTTCTCACTCGATTCTTTCCTGCATCTAAAACTGTCACCCTTCAAACTAACATTGCTAATTTTCGTTCGAAAACTAATGAGTCTCTTTATTCTGCTTGGGTACGATTTAGTCAAATGCTTAGAGGTTGCCCACAACATGGTTTGGATAAGTTTAAAAAATTAACTACTTTCTATAAGGGTTGTGATATTGCTACAAGAAGAGAAATTGATACATCTGCTGGAGGAAACATTATGAGTAAAACTACCGACGAAGCTGAAACTTTGATTAATAAGTTGGCTGCTCATTCCCATGAATGGCATCAAGACTTAGATATTTTTCGTTCGGTAATATATGTTAGTTATGATTCTGAAGATATGGCCAAGGCTATGAATGTGCAATTAGGTAATCTAGGAAGGCAGATTGAAAAGCTTACAAAAGAAATGCATATGATTAGGGTAGGTTGTGAAAAATACCAAGGTCCTCATGCTACTAAAGATTGTGTTGCTAGTCTTACTATGGAGCAAGTCGAGAACATTTCTTATGTGAATCAATTCCAACGAAACCCGAACTACCGTAATAATTATAACACACCTTATCCTGCTAATAATAAAAACCCACCTGGTTTCTTTCCTGTTAGAGCACCCTTTATTCCAAATTCTTCTAATGCTCAAACAGATAAGAAGTCTAATCTTGAAGAAAGCATCTTAACTTTCATCAAAAATCAAAATGAAGCTAATGATAACATAAAAGCTCAACTTTCCCAAGTGCAAAATAATCATCAAGCGTCAATTCAAAACTTAGAGCGCAATGTTACTAAGTTATTTAAACTTGTCGAGGGAAAAGTTCCTGTTGAATCTAAAGTTTCTAAATAAGTTCATTTTGAAAAGGTGAATGTGATTCGAGAAGTAAATAGGGTTGATGTTCATGAACCTGGTTTAAGGTACTTATGGGAGTTTGAAATGGGAGAAGAAGAGTATGATAAAGAAATAAAGAAATTAACTGCTAATGAAGAAGATAAATCATAAGATGATAAAGTTCGAGGTCTTGATCGTGATGAAGTAATTTTCATGCATGAGTTGTTTGATGAGAAAGAAGAAGTGGGAGTTGATGAAAAGGATGAAGTTACTAGTGTCGAGACTAGAAAATCAAAGTGTGATGATTGGTTAGATGATACTATGAAACATTTGGAAGAAAGGAGAAAAGAAGGTTTCCGCCCTCTTTATTCATTCACAATTGATCCCGTAGATCCATATGCGTCACCGGAAATTCCTATCGTTATGCGTTCTGTAGTGACCCGAACTTTTCCATGTTTATATATATTAATTGAGATTGATATTTACATGACTAAATGTTTCCAACGTGTTAAGCAATCAAACTTGTTAAGACTTGATTAAATGAAATAAGTTTCATATAGACAATTGATCACCCAAGTTGACCGGCGATTCACGAACGTTACAAAATTGTAAAAACTACATGTTGTGGTATATATATATATATATATATATATATATATATATATATATATATATATATATATATATATATATATATATATATGGTTGACATGAGATTATGATGAGTAAGTATCTCACTATGTATATTAACAATGTGTGATATACATAAGAAATGAGATTACTAAGTTAAGAAACTCGAAATGATATATATAACGATTATCGTTATGATAACGTCTACTAAATACATATGTATCATATTAAGATATTGATACAGTATATTTAACATGATAAAATGATATTTAAATATATCATTAAGTGTGTTAACAATGAACTACATATGTAAAAACAAGACTACTAACTCAAGAATTACGAAACGAGACTTATATGTAACGATTATCGTTGTAACGATATTTTAATGTATTTATCATATTAAGAGATATTCATACATCATAATATCATGATAATATAATAATTTAACATCTCATTTGATATAATAAACATTGGGTTAACAACATTAATTGAGATCGTTAACTTAAAGGTTTCAAAACAACACTTACATGTAACGACTAACGAAGACTTAACGACTCCATTAGAATGTATATACATGTTGTGTTTTGATATGTATTCTTACACTTTTGAAAGACTTCAAGACACATATCAAAGTACTTCTACTTAACAAAAATGCTTACAATTACATCCTCGTTCAGTTTCATTAACAATTCTACTCGTATGCACCCGTATTCATACTCGTACAATACACAGCTTTTAGATGTATGTACTATTGGTATATACACTCCAATGATCAGCTCTTAGTAGCCCATGTGAGTCACCTAACACATGTGGGAACCATCATTTGGCAACTAGCATGAAATATCTCATAAAATTACAAAAATATTAGTAATCATTCATGACTTATTTACATGAAAATAAAATTACATATCCTTTATATCTAATCCATATACCAACGACCAAAAACACCTACAAACACTTTCATTCTTCAATTTTCTTCATCTAATTGATCTCTCTCAAGTTCCATCTTCAAGTTCTAAGTGTTCTTCATAAATTCCATAAGTATAGTTTCATAAAAATCAAGAATACTTCCAAGTTTGCAAGTCTACTTCCAAGCTTTCTAATCCATTCCAAGTAATCATCTAAGATCAAGGAACCTTTGTTATTTACAGTAAGCTATCTTTCTAATTCAAGGTAATATTCATATTCAAACTTTGATTCAATTTCTACAACTATAACAATCTTATTTCGAGTGAAAATCTTACTTGAACTGTTTTCGTGTCATGATTCTGCTTCAAGAACTTTCAAGCCATCCAAGGATCCTTTGAAGCTAGATCCATTTTTCTCATTTCTAGTAGTTTTATCCAGAAAACTTGAGGTAGTAATGATGTTCATAACATCATTCGATTCATACATATAAAGCTATCTTATTCGAAGGTTTAAACTTGTAATCACTAGAACATAGTTTAGTTAATTCTAAACTTGTTCGCAAACAAAAGTTAATCCTTCTAACTTGAATTTTAAAATAAAATAAACACATGTTCTATATCTATATGATATGCTAACTTAATGATTTAAAACTTGGAAACACGATGAACACCATAAAATCGGATATACGCTGTCGTAGTGAAACCGGGGGCTGTTTTGGTTTGGATAATTAAAAACTATGATAAACTTTGATTTAAAAGTTGTTCTTATGGGAAAATGATTTTTCATATGAACATGAAACTATATCCAAAATTCTTGGTTAAACTCAAAGTGAAAGTATGTTTTTCAAAATGGTCATCAAGATGTCGTTCTTTCAACAGAAATGACTACCTCTTTAGTAATTGACATGTAACTTAAATTTTTGACAATAAACCTATACTTTTTCTGTTTGGATTCTTAAATTAGAGTTCAATATGAAACCATAGCAATTTGATTAACTCAAAATGGATTTAAAATGAAGAAGTTATGGGTAAAACAAAATTGGATATTTTTGATCTTTTTAGCTACGAGAAATGTTTAACAAATCTATACAAATCATATCCTAGCTAACTTATATTGTATTATACATGTATTCTAATATATTATGTAATCTTGGGATACCATAGACACGTATGCAAATGTTTTGACATATCATATCGACCCATGTATATATATTATTTGGAACAACCATAGACACTCTATATGCAGTAATGTTGGAGTTAGCTATACAGGGTTGAGGTTGATTCCAAAAATATATATACTTTGAGTTGTGATCTAGCCTGAGACGTGTATACACTGGGTCGTGGATTGATTCAAGATAATATATATCGATTTATTTCTGTACATCTAACTGTAGACAACTAGTTGTAGGTTATTAACGAGGACATCTGACTTAATACACTCAAATCTTTAAAACATAATAAAAATGGTTGTAATTATATTTTGATCATACTTTGATATATATGTACATATTTTTATAGGTTCGTGAATCGATCCGTGGCCAAGTCTTATTTTCGAGGAAGGAAATATCTGTGAAAGTGAGTTATAGTCCCACTTTTAAAATCTAATATTTTTGGGATGAGAATACATGCAGGTTTTATAAATGATTTATAAAATAGACACAAGTACGTGAAACTACATTCTATGGTTGAATTATCAAAATCGAATATGCCCCTTTTTATTAAGTCTGGTAATCTAAGAATTAGGGAACAGACACCCTAATTGACGCGAATCCTAAAGATAGATCTATTGGGCCTAACAAACCCCATCCAAAGTACCAGATGCTTTAGTACTTCGAAATTTATATCATATCCGAAGGGTGTCCCGGAATGATGGGGATATTCTTATATATGCATCTTGTTAATGTCGGTTACCAGGTGTTCACCATATGAATGATTTTTATCTCTATGTATGGGATGTGTATTGAAATATGAAATCTTGTGGTCTATTGTTACGATTTGATATATATAGGTTAAACCTATAACTCACCAACATTTTTGTTGACGTTTAAAGCATGTTTATTCTCAGGTGAATACTAAGAGCTTCCGCTGTTGCATACTAAAATAAGGACAAGATTTGGAGTCCATGTTTGTATGATATTGTGTAAAAACTGCATTTAAGAAACATATGTCGATGTAATATATTTCTATTGTAAACCATTATGTAATGGTCGTGTGTAAACAATATATTTTAGATTATCATTATTTGATAATCTACGTAATATTTTTAAAACCTTTATTGATAAAATAAAGGTTATGGTTGTTTTAAAAATGAATGCAGTCTTTGAAGAACATCTCATATAGAGGTCAAAACCTCGTAACGAAATCAATTAATATGGAACGATTATAATCAATATGAACGGGACATTTCAGTTGGTATCCGAGTGTTGGTCTTAGAGAACAAGAAAATTTGCATTAGTGTGTCTTATCGAGTTTGTTAGGATGCATTAGTGAGTCTGGACTTCGACCGTGTTTTCTTTAAAAATGATTGCTTAACATTTTTGTTGAAAACTATATATTATTAACATGTAAATATTATGTGATATATTAATCTCTTAATATGTTTGATATTGTGTGATAGATGTCTAACTCTGGCACAAATCCCATTGACTCACTTAATAATAACGAAGAGTCGAATATATATTGGCAAGATTCACAAGTTCCCGAAGAACCGGAAGAAGAGGAAACGGAACCGGAAGAAGAGGAACCGGAAGAAGAGGAACCGGAAGAAGAGGAACCGGAAGAAGAAGAGGTTCCGGAGGGGGAATAGTAGGAACCACAAAAAACCGGTCAAATAAAAGAAAATTCTCAACCAATGGACCAAATTTAATAATGGTCAATGGTGTTTCCGCTAAGGAAGCAAAATATTGGGAAAATTACCAATTTTCTGATGAATCGGATCCTGATGAGGATTCCGATGATGTTATAGAAATTACCCCGACCCAATTTAATGAGGAAAAAGAAAATAATAAGGGAAAAGGCGTCAAAATAGAGAAATCTGATTCCGACCCCGATGAACTTTATATGTACCGTCAACACCCGTATTTTCAATATCGTGACAATAACCTGGGAACCTCTAAACCACCAAGTTTTTCTAAACCAATGTGGAAAACGACCGCTCGTATTAGAGGAACATCATATATCCCAAGAAAATTAGGAAAAAGAACCAAGTCTGAAGAAGAAGAAACCAGTGATTCAGATTAGAGGGGTGTGAGCATGTTGTGTAATAAATGTATTGTAGTGTGCTTGTGCTTTTATGTTCTATGTAAAAATTGCTTGTATTGTTTGTTATTATGAATCTAATCCTTGTCTATTTTACAGTATAAAAAACAAAATGGACGTTAAGGGTAGACAACCGAATATTTTAGAAGACTTACCAGAGGATATGATTGAGGAAATCTTGTCTAAAGTCAGTCAGAATTCATCAGCACATTTAGTTATGGCGAAATTAACTTGTCAAACATTTGAAAGACTTTCCAGAAATGCCTTAGTTTATAAAAGGCTTTCCTTTGATAGGTGGGGTATATCACATTGGGGAGACTTTAAGTTACGCCGTGTTTTCTTTAAAGCGTTAAATGCGGGGAACCCAAATGCAATTTTACGCTACGGGTTAAGAACCTATTTTGACTCAACATATCCCAACATAGGATTTCGTGAATTAGAAAGAGCTTCTAACATGCAACATAAAGAAGCATGTTATGCTTACGGGTTAGTGATGTTCGCTTCTTGCCAAAGTGAGAAAAAGAACATCGGATTGCAGCTTTTAAATAAAACTTTCCCACAAGTGACGGATTCAGTAGTTGGGGTGAGAAACAAGGTTTTTAGATTATTACGGGGCTGTTGGACATTACAAAACCCTCGTCCTTTTGACGACATTACAACATGCTGCCTTAGCCAATGGTCATAACGGTTATTTTCCACAAGACCAAGGATGGGAAGTCGTCTTAGTAAAACCAGAATGCATGACTTGTTTCTGGACTTATGAATTACGTGTCTTTATTTCCTTTGCTGAACAACTTGCGTATTAACTAGATTTATCTTCAAAACTGTCCTGTATCATAGTGTACTATATTTCATGTTATATGTAATATAGTGAAGTTGTAAGTTTGAAGAATATTTGTATGTGATATATTATTATAATCAGTTTTTCATATGGAATTGTAGTAGTTGAATTGTATATTAGCTACTAAGTATGAACTTAACGGGTAGGTAGTACCCGAATTTAAACTTATAAAACGCTAATATGAAGAAAAAGCTTTTATAAATGAGTTCATATTATGCTATGAGATACTATTGACTACTCTTAATATTCTGTATGATTAACTTGTTTCATTTGACTATTTTGAAGGAAATGGCACCGACTACTCGACACACCTTGAATATGAGCGAAGAGGAATTTCGTGCCTTTCTTGCTTCAAACATAGCCGCAGTACAGGCCGCGCTACATACCAACAATAACTCTGAATCTAGCAATACAGCTAACGATGCAAGAAATCGTGTAGGATGCTCCTACAAGGAATTCACTGCCTGCAAACCTTCAGAATTTGATGGGACCGAAGGACCAATCGGATTGAAACGGTGGACCAAGAAAGTTGAATCAGTGTTTGCCATAAGTAAGTATGCTGAAGGAGACAAAGTGAAGTATGCTACGCATACCTTCACATGTATTGCGTTAACATGGTGGAATACCTATATAGAGCAAGTGGGACAAGATGCTGCTTACGCGCTACCGTGGTCAGCATTCAAGCACTTGATGAACGAGAAGTACCGTCCCAGAACCGAGGTCAATAAGCTCAAGTCAGAACTTAGAGGGTTACGAATACAGGGATTCGATATTACTTCGTACGAAAGACGATTCACAGAATTGTGCCTATTGTGTCCGAGAGCGTTCGAAGATGAGGAAGAGAAGATCGACGCGTTTGTGAAAGGGTTACCGGAGAGAATCCAAGAAGATATAAGTTCACACGAGCCTGCCTCCATACAAAAGGCATGTAGAATGGCTCACAAACTAGTGAACCAGATTGAGGGAAGAATTAAAGAACAGGCGGCCGAAGAGGCCAACGTGAAGCTAGTCAAAAGAAAGTAGGAGGAAAACGTTGATAAGAGTCACCAAAACAACAACAACTATCCCAACAATCACAACATCAATCGCAACTACAACAAACGGCACAACAACAACAACAACAGCAACTACAACAATTATCCCAACAATAATAATAACCGTAACAACAACAACAATCAGAAGCAGCCATGCCAAAGGTGTGAAAAGTATCACTCGGGGTTCTGCACCAAATTTGCAACAAGTGTAAAAGAAATGGTCATAGCGCGGCGAAGTGTGATGAAACAACCCGACCCAATCCATAGGGACGAATACAATAACATATGAATACATCGCGAGGCATTTGACCTCTATATGATACGTTTTATAAACATTGCATTCTTTTGAAAAGATATACCATAAATGAATATTTAAAATTCAATGTTTTCGACATCTGATGATTTCTACATATAGACAATCACCGTAAATAACAGTTTACAAGAATACTTCCGTTGACAATGCAGTCAAAATAAATACACGGTGATGATTTTGTGAATGCAATTCTTCCTCGAATAAAACATGTATGACTCCATGCACATGGTTTCTCTAACATATATTCAAACAGCGGAAGACTTCTAGGAACCTGAGAATAAACATGCTTTAAACGTCAACATAAAGTTGGTGAGATATAGGTTTAATGCTAGCAGCGTTATAAATATAGACCACAAGATTTCATATACATAAACGTTTTAATAAAAAATATTCTAAGTTGTTGAGCACTTGATAACCATACTTAACATTTAATCAACGTCGCATATTCCCTTTATTATGAAATCTTACTACACCGTACCAAGTGTAGTCACCGAAACGAAGTACTGTGCAACCGTTGAATACTGGTCGTCCAGTCCGGTTGGGGTTGTCAAGCCCGATAGATCTATCAACAGGATTCACGTTTACAATACCTCATGTAAATAGTAGTTACCAAGTTACAGGGAAGTATGCCAGTGGTACAACTCAACGTAGAATATATATTTTTAATCACTTGTGTCCATAACGTAAATCATAAAATGCATGTATTCTCATCCCAAAATATTTAGAGTTTAAAAGTGGGACTATATACTCACTTTTGCCTTGAAGGTATTTAACTCGACTTGGTCTCCGATAGATATCACGAACCTAACCATATATATATATATAATATCAACATATTTTCTTTTCAAGTAATCGTTATATATTATATATATATATATATATATATATATATATATATATATATATATATATATATATACTTATAATACTTTTAATATTTTCTTAGTCCGTAGTTAGCAGTTCGATGTTAGTGGTCCACAATTAGTTGCTCAATAAAATAAATAAAGACCCCATCGTATTCGTATTGATCAGAATTAATCTCAACCCATGGTACCATGTTGTCAAATGACGTGTTGCGTACATAAAGTACCGTGTTGTCAAATGACGTGTTGCGTACAATCATGAGGTCTTATGATTAATCTTCTCGTGTTGTTTACGGGTTGTCCTAAAATATATAAAATCAAATCATAAGTAATTATATATAAAATATCATATTAATTAGAAAAGATATGATTAATTTACTTTATCTCCAAATATTTTCGTAGCTAAACTAGCTTCGGATACCCAATCTTGTTTTAGTCGTAGTTTCTTCATTACAACTCCGTTTTTGTTGGTTCAACTTGCCACTTCCTTGGATCGAGTCAAATTTTAAGAATATAAACTGAAAATACCTTAGTTTGTATTCGAAATCACAAGTTATAGGTCAAACTTTGGTAAAACTTATGAAAGTGATCATTTTCCATCATAAAAACAACATTTAATGATCATTTTTCTAAAAATACTTTCACTTTGAGTTAAACCATGAAATTTTTATGTGTTAACATATTCATAAGAAATATCATTTTTCCAGAACATGAACTTCCAATTCAAAGTTCAAGATGGTTTTTAATTATCCAACCCAAAACATCCCCCGGTTGCATTCCAACGACGTAGATTCAGTTTTTAAGGTGTTCTTTATAAAACCAAGTTATATATTGTTAAGTTAGCATATCATTATGATATATTACAGGTCTTGAATTATTTTAAAAGTTAAGTTAGAAGGATCTATTTAGTTTGCAAACAAGTTTGAAATCATTCAAACTATGTTCTTGTTGTTAAAATTTTACAACATAAAATAAGATAGCTATATAATTATGAATCGAACAAGATTATGAACAAGGTTACTACCTCAAGTTACTTGGACAAAGTTACTGTAAGAGATAAGAAAAAATCTTGGAATCAAATAGTGGTGAAGTTAGATCAAAAGGTTGGAAGTATACTTCTTCAAATGGGTGGTTATTTTGATATGTTCTTGAAAGAGTTTTCTTATGGTGTTTAAGGCTTGTAATTGAAGCTAAATGATGGGGAACATGCTTGGAGATGATCAAGTATGAAGTTAGGAGTATTTTGGGAGAGAAATGAGGGTGTAGGTATGAGAAAATGGAGTGAAGAAATGGTGTTCATTCATAAAAACGTTTTTAGTTTATAAAGAAAGAAAGGATTCCTAATTTTGTTTTCTTACTAATAATTCATGCTACTTGACAAATCCTAGTTACCTCATATCTAGGGCAGTAATAATGTTGATTATGATGTTGATTTGATGTGTATATACCAATAGTAAATACATATAGAAGCTGGGTATGATACGGGTACATATACCCTAAATATACGTATAGAAATCTTGAGGAAACGGAATGAGAATTAAAATATAGCTATCTTTTGTGTATATACTTATATTGTTTTATGTATTTAAGTCCTTAAAAAGTGATTAAATACATTATATATACGATACATGTATAAGCATTATAGGTTATAAGTATATATATCAAAGAATGTTACGTATAGTTATCGTTTTGAAAACTTAAGTTAGTAGTTTCAAAATATACTTATAACTCATTGTCATTAGTACACAATGAGATGTTAAACCATCCTTATATCATGTTAAATATATATAAATACATATATATACACAAACGTATAATTATCATATGTTATATAGTTCGTGATATCATCGGTCAACTTGGACGGTCAAACGTTGTGTAAAACTCTTTTCAAAAACACAAGTCTCAACAATTTGGATTGCTTATCATGTTGGTAAGGTTTAATTTATGTAAATATTAATCTCATAAGTATAAAACGATTGGAAAAATCCGGGTCGTTACAGTACCTACCCGTTAAATAAATTTCGTCTCGAAATTTGAATGGGATGGTCATGGCTGACAATAAGTATGTTTTCTTGACGTATACGAGTTGGAAATTAGAGTTTTATTATCATCAAGTAATATTGATAAAGCAATTTGATTTTTGTAAAGAGTACGAGTGAGGCTATCACCAAAGGGTGAAATGAGTAGGTATAGATTCGTCATATCTTTTGACGTAGATAGGATTGATTTCCAAGTTCAAGAGATTTGGAGTAAAATCTTCATAATGAGATTTGATTCTTCGATAATCAAAGAAATTAGAATCCGCTTTAAATGCGATCATCTATTTTGATTGCTCTGTCGGATCTTTTACTATAAATCCACCTCCCTTCATTTCCTTACAACTCATACCTTCTATTCTTTCTCCCTCAATTCATACTTTAAAATATTTATCAGTATGCTTCATTGATGTTTGCAGCGGGGTATACGAAATAGTTTATATTTTACTAGGAAAAACTATTAAATACGATACAATTTTACACAAGATATTTATTTATTTATAGAATATATATACTTAAACCATGCTACAACACTTATAGGCAGTGTACCTAATCGTACAGTAGTGTAGTTTTTAGTAAGTCCGGTTCGTTCCACAGGGAAATCTTTAAACAAAGCTCAACGCTATATAAAAATACAAACATATATATAAGTAATATTATTATAAAGGGGGGTTTTTACCGTTTAATGACCGGTTTGTCGATTTTAAAACTTTAGTCGCAGTTAAAACCTAATAAATAAAAGACTTAATTTAAAGCGTAAAATAAATAACAATAATGAAATTGCGAATAATAAAAGTGCGATAAAATAAAATTGCGATAATTAAAAAGTACGATAATTAAAAGTGCGATTAAACAACAATAAATAAAAGTGCGATAATTAGAAGTGCAATTAAATATAAAATAAAGGAAATTAAATATGAAATAAAAGAATTATGCTTATTTAAACTTCCGTAATCATGATGTTTGACGTGTTGATTTTAGTTTTATGCCCATGGGTTAATTGTCCTTTGTCCTGGATTATTTAATATGTCCGTCTGGTTTTTGTCCATAACAGTCCATCAGTCATAAATATAAAGTGCGAGTGTCCTCGTCAAATTATCCTTATACCCGAAGTTAAATATTCCAACTAATTGGGGATTCTAATTGTAACAAGGTTTTAATACTTTGTTTAATGAATACACCAGGTTATCGACTGCGTGTAAACCAAGGTTTTACTACTTTGTTAACAATTACACCAATTACCCTTGAATGTAATTTCACCCCTGTTTTAATTATTCTAGTGGCTATTAATCCATTCCCGTGTCCGGTTAAATGAACGATTATTCGTACATATAAATACCCCGCCCATCGTGTCCGATTGAGTGTATATGGTAATTTATAGGGACGCCCAATTGTAAATCTTTATATTAACATTAACAAACTTTCATTTAGTTAAACAAATATAAAGCCCATTAATAGCCCATAGTCTAATTTCCACAAGTGTCGTTCTTTTATCCAAACCCCAATTATGGTACAAAGCCCAATTACCCAATTTTAGTAATTAGCCCAACATCATGATTACTTCGTTTTAAATAAGCATAATAATAACTTAGCTACGAGTCATTAATATAAAAAGGTTGAACATAACTTACAATGATTAAAAATAGCGTAGCGTTACACGGACAGAATTTCGACTTACACCCTTACAACATTCGCTAACATACCCTTATTATTAGAATTAAAATTAAAATTAAAATATAAATTATATATATATATATATATATATATATATATATATATATATATATATATATATATATATATATATATATATATATATATATATATATATATATATATATATATATCGTTTACGTATGATAAGAAGGAAAAAAGATTATGAAAAATGATCAGAATTCGGTTTGCTTTATAGGAAGTTTTTCAATTTGGGGCTCCGCGACTCGCGGTGAAATCCTTTTCAAACTCCGCGAGTCGCGGAGAATGAATTTACAGCTCAGTCCTTGGAGTCTTTCTCTGCCGACGGTTTTTTATTTATAAATATAATATATATATAATTAATATAATTAATTATATATTATATTATATTTATATACATAGTTAACTTGTAATTTTTAGTCCGTTGCGTCGAGCGTTAAGAGTTGACTCTGGTCCCGGTTCCGGATTTTCGAACGTCCTTGCGTACAATTTAATATCTTGTACTTTGCGTTTTGAATCTTGTACTCTTGTAATTTCGAGACGTTTCTTATCAATAATTGGAACCTTTTTGATTGTCTTTTGTACTTTTGAGCTTTTTGGTCGTTTGCGTCTTCAATTTGTCGAATCTGTCTTTTGTCTTCACCTTTTATTATTTAAACGAATATCACTTGTAAATAGAACAATTGCAACTAAAAGCTTGTCTTTCTTGAGGAATAATGCTATGAAATATATGTTCGTTTTTAGCATTATCAAATATTCCCACACTTGAGCGTTGCTTGTCCTCAAGCAATATCGTTTTGAAATACTAGAATCACTTCTTTATTCTTCACACTTTGTACATCAGTGATTTTCTATACGGCGGTATAAACAATGGTAGTAACGATATGGTTTACAGTCCCACATGACTATAAAAATTTAGATCCATTAAGGAAATTAGATCTTTATGAAAACATTTGATCTTTTGAAAATTAAATCTAGTTTTTACCCTAGATAAGTTTTCCGGAATAACCCTTTACCGGTGTTTGCAAAATATTTTTGTGGGTTTGGTGGGTTTCAGATTTGAAAATTTTTAGCTCAAAACTTGCGGTTTTGTGTCACCCACTTGCTAACCTTGTATTTGGAAAGCAACACGTCCAGTTTACTTGTCCCGTATATTACCTTTCGGTAAACTACCGTCCGGTTTGTAAAGGAAAGCGTTGAACAATCAACTGTTAAGGCAATGTCCCCTGACATGCTTTTAATTATGGTCTATAACGTGTCGGACGCAATTACTATCCTTGGTAGGAGCAATAGTAAAGCTCACCCTTATAATT